>NW_015090793.1:9799333-9914793 GCF_001431845.1 Calidris pugnax
GTTTTATTTGCTATTACATGCCTTTTAACTTTTTTTTTCTCTCTCTCCTAGGGCACCTTTCACAGCCAGCAGGCATTGGACTATGGCACCAATCTAGTTGGAGGAATTTCTCCAGGGAAAGGGGGAAAAACTCATCTGGGTCTGCCTGTGTTTAATTCTGTGAAGGAGGTAATTTGCAGCAGTGACTGGAGGGCAGACAATTTAATGCTGCTGAAGGGCTCCTTGTTTCATTGCTCACACTGGAGAGACAAATGTTTGAGCCATGGATGTCACTGTGCAAGGAGCGAAATGGAAGCCTTGCAAAAGAGGGAGCATCCAGTGTGATGAAGCATGAGTTTGGCTTCCACTGTGAAGTTCACAGAGTCTGGATACACTTACTTTATGCATGCACCTAGTTTGTGATTGATTCTGGTGTGTATGATGAATTTTTAGCAAACTGTTTTCTAAGGGTATTTATAATGGGGATTCATGGAGCAGATCCTTTCCAGACAGTGGTTAGTTCTCAGTTCCTGAGTTGCGTTGTATGTGTCCTATCTTCAGGGAATTTAACACTTGCGTTGATTATAGTAAATTAATATATATCCATTTACTTAAAATATATCCATTCATAGGCGTGGATTAAATGACTAGCTGTCATGTGTGTTCTTTGGCCCCACTAAATACTCAATATCTTTTTTTTTTTTTTTATTATGTCCATTATAGGCTAAAGAACAAACTGGTGCTTCTGCCACTGTTATATATGTACCTCCTCCCTTTGCTGCTGCTGCAATCAATGAAGCGATCGATGCAGAAATGCCCTTAGTTGTATGCATTACTGAAGGTATTCCCCAGCAGGACATGGTTCGGGTTAAACACAGACTGCTTCGGCAAGATAAGACTCGACTAGTGGGCCCAAACTGCCCAGGAGTCATCAATGTAAGTGACTTCTGGATTTGCTCCAAGGCTGAACCATTCTTAGTGATGGTTTGAATGTTCCATCTGACTTCTCCCACTCTTTCCTTAGCCTGGAGAATGTAAAATTGGTATCATGCCTGGTCACATTCACAAGAAGGGAAGAATTGGTGAGTTCTTGAATATTTATGCATCATCTAAAACTAAAGTTTGGTACTCTACCATTTGTCTTCATGAGGCTAGTCACATCCTGCCCTGAAGGCAGTTGACATGCTGTATAAACAGCTTGTCTGTCCTTCAGTTTGTAACTGAACTTTGCCTTTATCAATCCTGAAGGCCAAAATCAGTCAGGCTACCACGGCAGGCACTGAGTACTGATGGTAGAGGCAAAGCAATTGAAAGTTTCCTTAGGTAATGTGATTGACTTGGTTTCCTTAACGCTCTCCTTGGAGGCCTCCATTTATCTTTGACTGTGAGACCACTAAGCTCTCTGATGCTATTCCTTCCAACAGCTAAACTCCTGAGGACTAGGCTCCTACGCCTATAGGGAGCTCACTGTTATAGCAAAGAGAAGAAACTACAGGCAAGTTTATAACATGATAATTTAGACAACTATACCATGGCGAGTGGAAGTGACAAATATACCCACTTCTCAGACCTCAAAATTAAGGTCAGAAAGGCAGTGACAGTAGTTATGCACCCTGTTGCGTGCAAGCCTCTTGTCCTGACTTCTTCTGGTTTCTTCTTCTAACCTGCAGAAATAACTACTTGGTTTTTTTTAAAATAGTGTCATTCAAGAGCTATAAAGAAAATTCTTTAGTGTGCATTTGTAATTAAGTAGAGCTTCAGAAGCATTGTATACAGCGTATGCTGCTGGTATCTGTCAGCCGGGGTCAGCAGTCTAACTTGAGCACAGTACCCTTTGCAGCAACATTTTTGGTGAAAAGTGTTTTTACTGCAGAAAAATCTGTTCAGTGTTCTTGAACTACATGGTCTCGGTGCAGGTTTTCTAACACAAAAAAACTGTCTCTGCTACTTAACCACTACTGACGTGAGAATAAGCTGTACCTAGCGAATACTGGAGGATGTGTTGACACCTCTGCCTTTCAGAAGTACCTATAAACCTGGAACTGAAAAGTCAGACCACTGCAATCATACCCTATATAGATACCATCAAGGCATTACTCCATGACCGTAATAGGTAGCACCAACAGATGTTGCCTTTAGCTCCCTTCTGAATCAAAGTTCTGTTAAGATTTTCTAAATATCTACAAGAAATGTCTTGTAGTCCTGCAACACTAAAATCTGAATGCAAGGCACATCAAGTGCAAAAGAATATTTTAAATCCTGAATCCAGTTGCCCCGCTATTCCTTGAAGCATTTTCAATGGTGATCCAAGGATCAGGGAATGAAAATGCAACTTTGCTATCTCCCCAGCTTCGGTTAACACTGTGACCTTTGGTGATACCCTCCCCAGCTTTCTATTACTGTGAGGTGTCCAAGAATCATTTGATCGCTTTGGGATGCAAGCTATAAAAATAGCCTTGGTCTTTGGACCTTCATCTGTATCTTCTCTGAGGCAATCTGATCTTAATAGTAAACAGGAAGCCCTTTGCAAACATAGCAAAGCAAAAAACCTTTGCTAGCAGACACCTACACTGTCCAGTACAGAGTTGATAAAACTAAAGTTGTTAGTTTAGTGGTGTATTTATTCCTCTGTTCATTCAATAGACTCATTATATTCCTTGTTAGATGACTTGAAGTAAGTGGAAGATGATGTCTGTTTTTCCTAGAAACCTTCCCTCTTGCAGTACTAAAAGAAACCTTGACTTAGAAAAATGACCAAAAAACCCATGCAAATATTTTGCCCCTGATTTAGTCTCTGTGTTACTTTCCATCCTGAATTTAAAACTAGGATTGTGGTCTCTTGCAGTATTGTAATGTAAGTGCTGAACGTGTATTGTAGAGCAGTGAGCCTCAACTACAAATACCTCAATAGTGATAATTTGCATTTGTGCAGCATTTTTCTGTTCTAGAGGATCTCTCGTATGCCTGGCCAAATTGGAGATGTGATTATTACGGAATTCTTTTATTAACTGTTGAGCTGCAGCTCAAGTTCAGTGCATCAGCTACTCACATACAAGACAAGAAGTATATTCTTCTATTTTGTTTTTAGATTTTTTTCCTGGTAAAGCTGCAGCATGAGGAATGTTGTCTCAGCCAGTATTACTGACTTTCTGGGTACGTTTAGTCTGCTGACAATTAAGTGTCAAAAAATGCCAACCAGTAAATAGTATAGATAGAATATTTTATAGAGTTTTCATGTTTTGGCAAGGGTAGTGGGAAAGCCTGGCATTTGGTCTATTAAGGTGATTTTCCTGAATGTAAAGGTATATTAGTATTAAGTTTATTTCATTTTCTTTCCTAAAGGTATTGTGTCAAGATCTGGAACTCTGACATATGAAGCTGTTCATCAGACAACGCAAGTTGGATTGGGGCAGTCTTTCTGTGTTGGTAGGTTTCTTCAGAAACAGTCTGTTGCACCTAGACTTAATCTGCTTTTTCTTCACAAGAAGTAGTCCAAAGTAATTTCTTTTTGCGTTGGTAGGTTTCCTCAGAAACAGCCTGTTGCACCTAGACTAATCTGCTTTTTCTTTACAAGAAGTAGTCCAAAGTAATTTCTTTTTGCAAGAAATTGCTGAATGGCAATTATGTTGAGAAATGAGATCCCTACGTGCTGTGAAAAGTATAAGCTTTCTCTATTATCATTTCCACATCAGATAATTACAAAAAAACCCCAGCTATGAACAGAGAACCGCCAGAAAATATGATGTCAATTCGGACACACATTTTCTGAAAAAGTTTAGTATTATACAGGGGTAGGGCATTTTTAGGCATTTAGTTGGGTATGTTAAGTAAACTGTGCTGTGAAAAGTATAAGCCTTCTCTATTATCATTTCTACATCAGATAATTACAAGCCTAAAAACCAGCTATGAACAGAGAACTGCCAGAAAATATGATGTCAGTTTGGACACAAATTTTCTGAAAAATTTTAGTATTATACAGGGGTAGGGCATTCTTAGGCATTTAGTTGGGTATGTTAAGTAAACTCAGGTTTCTTACAGCAAGATTCTGGAGCTGGGCTCTTAGTCCTACTATGTCTTATACAGAGAGTCTGCATAAGGCATGATATTTTGCATATGGTTTGAAAGGTGACGATTCAGATATTAAAGCTTTCTGTAAGTTGTGGGGGAGATATTTGGAGCTGGAATTTGTCCCACTGACTTGGGAAGAGCCTTCAGAGCTGCCCCTCTTATGAGCTTTTGGAAATACTCTTCATGCTTAAATCTGCTTTGAAACTTCTATTTTAAATGCAATATAATTTTTTTGAGTTAATATTTTTTTTTGTGGTTATAATTTTTTTCAGGGATTGGAGGTGATTTTTTTTTTTTTTTGTTATAATTTTTTTCAGGGATTGGAGGTGATCCCTTCAATGGAACTAATTTTATTGACTGCCTTGATGTCTTCTTGAAGGATCCTCATACAGAGGGGATCATATTGATTGGGGAAATTGGAGGAAATGCTGAAGAAGATGCAGCAGCATTCTTGAAAGAAAATAATGCTGTAAGTCTTAAACACCTTGCTTCCAGAAACCTTGGTAGTAGTTAGCCAATTTCTTTTGCCAGTTAGCCATCTTTTGCAGTGTTGAGGGAAAACTCAGTTCAGTCTCTAAGCTATATTTACAGAAAAACAAACAGTCATACTTTGATTAAAGAGAGAGAGTTGAAATTAGGAGCTTTATCCAGATTAAATCTAACTGGAAAGCAATGTCGACTTCTAATTTTTAATCCTGTAATGCTATTTCTAGTCAACATTCTCTTTTTTTGTAATATAGTTGGCTCCATAGAGAGATGTTTTAAAGTTTCTGATTGCTTCTGGTTTACAATGCTTATTGGGAGAGAAACTGTTCCCTACTTTTCAGAGTCTTGGTTCCACGTTGTCTGAGGTTTCTAGCTGTTGAATATCGTTGCCTGGCTAGTTGGTATTTAAATAAATCTGCCATCTGGGATGGCTTTTCATCTCAGCCTCCCCCATGTAACACAGTACCTTTTCTTTTTTCACAGGGTCCAAATGCCAAGCCAGTGGTGTCCTTCATAGCTGGTCTGACTGCTCCTCCAGGCAGGCGGATGGGTCATGCTGGAGCAATCATTGCTGGAGGAAAGGGTGGAGCTAAAGAGAAGATAGCTGCTCTTCAGAGCGCTGGTGTGGTCGTCAGCATGTCTCCTGCTCAGCTAGGTAGCACCATCTACAAGGTTCGTTGCTTGGAAATTGGTATACATGCTCATCCAGAGCCAGAAGCTACTTCTGAGGGAATATGGGTTGGGAGCGTGTCTCTTATCCAAATATACTGTTGCTCTGAACATGGTTAAATGTAAGAACTCTATTGACTGAACAAGCTGCAGTTACCACTTAGATAATATTTGCACGTAGTTTTATGTAGTGTTGCCTTCCTAGAAAAGTAAACATAGCAAAATAGAGAACAGATTACATTTTGCTTTCAAGTGTAGCAACTTGTTGAATTGTGTTTTCTGAATGTGAAGAACCTGAATTAATTTAAAATCTGAAGCATTCTTTGAAAGCAGGGTACTTGAGCAAGGAAAGCCTTGGCATGTAGGTCTGTTTTAAGGACTAGTTCAGAATTATGGTTGAATGAAAAACTTACTTATGAAAATAGGATTATTTTCATTTTTCTTAATTCATATCCAAAAAAAAGGTATTGCATCGCAGCTAGAGGCAATGCATAATTCAGCTGTGCTAGGTAATGTCTTCTTTTTTTTTCTTCTGAGGTGACTGTGTAGCATAGCATCTTCACAGGCTGCTGTGGGATTCTTCTGTTGTGTTTTTCCTTTACTAAAATGAAAATCTTTACTTCATTGCTTCCCTGGCTTGAATCCTTTACTGTAAGGATTCTGCTGCAGTTCTTATACAGAATTAGTGTTTTTCAAGCCTGTTGTGCCCTGCCTGGGAGCAAATGGTTCCCTGACAGCATTGCAGTCTGAGTGCAGTGCACTGACTGCAGTTTAGCACTGCTGGTCGTTCATAGCCTGTTTGTTAATGTGAGGTGGGAGAATACTTATCCTCCTTTGCACACATTATGCATTTTATATTTTAATTTTTAATTCCAAATCAGATTTGCTAAGATAAATACAAAGTAATTTAAAATAAAATAGTACTAGAAGCCTTTTTTCTTTTTCCCACCTGTAATGCTTGTGTGCTATTTGCAGGAGTTTGAGAAAAGGAAATTGCTGTAAGAGAAGACACTTCGGAATACTGTCTCCAAAACATCAGTGCAGCACCTGGCCTCCGCTTATCTTTTGTCTGCTAATCTTCAGTTGCCCAAATGACTGACACTGGTCTCTGAATTTGACTTGGAAGCCATAAACCTCCTGGCTAAACCTGTTTTGGTGTCTCCTTGGTTCAGACATGATCACCTTGTTGTAAATCACAGCAAATTAATAAATCTACTACTAAATCTGATTCATCTTTTGAATTCCTGAAGCAGAGCCATTTCTTCAACTGTCATAAACAAAATAATGAGCCTTGAAGGTCTGAATCTTTTGTAACTTAAGCACTGCCCATTTTAAGGTGAAGTCGCTTATAGTGATGCTTTTAAGGATCAAGGCACTGACTTTATGCACATATCACACTTCGCTTTTTTTTTAAAAAATCCAGTCTTGTTCATTGCTGGCAAGTATGTGTGTTTGAACAATAGGCCAAAGTTTCCGTCCATTAAACCAAAGCTGCTGGATCTGAAGGGGTTGCTTGTTGATCCACGTGGCTGGATATACCTGAAGTCCAGACTTTCTTTTCAAGGCTGATGAGCCATGCACAGTGTAGTCCTCTACTGGCAAGGAATTCTGTTTGTTGTGTAGAGAGATGGAATTTTTATTGACAAAAATTAATCTAATTTCCTGTGCGAATATATATTCAAAATTGTCTGTAACTATAAAAATTATTTGGTCTTTAGCTTACATTATCTTGATTTCGTCTTTATCTTAACTAGGATTGCATTGCTTGTGTGTTCTGAAATCCTCATAACATTGGGACATAATGGAGGAGAATTATTATTCTCTGGAAGAGAATGTAATAAGGTATCTTTCTTATTGACCACTCCCAGCACTGTAATGCAAAGCCCTGTTTTTTTACTTTGGAAGCAGCCCGAGCACCGTGCCTATAAACAAGCGTTATAAGTTTTATCGGGATGGACTAAAACCCAAGATTGCTTTCTTTATATAGAAGACTGAAAATTCATGTAACCCGGCACTTGTCTAGAGCTAACCTTGTGTTCCATAAAGGTGCTGTTACACAAACTCGTGTCGTTATTTGTTTAAAACAGCTCTTAGTTTCCTTACTCAAACGCGTGTGGAATTTCTCTTCCTAGGGCAGCGAGCGGGTACCTTGATGCTGACATTTGCAGTTCCTGGAGTTAAGCCCTGACAAGATGTGTAAAAGGACGGGTCGTATCCCCACTGCCCTGAATGTGTATTGGTGTGTCTCATACACCGTCGGGCACCAGTCAGATGATACAGGCCTTAGGACACAGAGACCAGATGCTGTGTTACTCACCTCGGTATGATTTACTGAAATGACCCTGACGTCCTGTCACTAGCTGGCTGGAGGCGGTATTGAGCGGTAAATCATCTGGCAAAGTCTGTGACAACAGATAGGAATTTTCTTACTAGATCTGCTCCGTTTTCTGGTGGTGCCCGATTTAATCAGCAGTGAAAAGACCAAACGGTGCCCTTTAGCTAGAGAAATACCAGTGCTAACTTGTCTTGGTCTGCGTAAGAGTGCAATTCTTCACCAGTGGATGTCAGGATATTGCAGCCTGTCTTCCATCAAAGTAACTCACGGTAGTGGTGGGCTTCTCCACGACATGGATTTTGGTATGGGTAATGCTTCTTAATGAACTGCCTGAAATTCATCATTGCCACCAATGTTATAACAGATAGCCTTCCAGGACAACTGAGGTATAGTGAGTTTCTTGCTAGGGATCACTCCATGGAAGATCTTTTAGAGACACCAGCTATTTCAGAAGACAGCCATAAACTCCAATGACTGCTGTCCCCTGAGAAAGTGTTTCCTTGTATCCTGAGATTTGAGGATGGGTTTACAAATGCAACCTTGATTCTAATGGCAGCAGTCATCCCGTGCTGCACCTTCACAGCTGCCCAGCTCTGTTTGAGCCTGGGGCACTGCTCTGTACCAGCCCAGAACTGAGCGTCACCTGAGGATGGGGAAGACACCTCACCTTGTCTGACAGAAAGGCTTAGTTTCTGCAGTTTTCTTTTGCTGCCTGAAAATGCGCATTTGACAAATACCATCAGAGCCTCTTACATTGCTTATGACAATGTCTCTTTGGAAAACATATTCACATCTGTTCAATAGCATATGTACTTGTGAATAAATATTTTGAGTAATCCGATCTGGAAAATTGTTAATTTTCTTTTTTCTTAAATGCAAAAGCTAAGTTAGTGTTGAGCCTTAAGCCTGTTGGTACTTTATGACTTAATAGTTTTTATGTGCAAGAGAAACATTGCTGATGTTACTTTTTGAGTTCTCATTTTTATGAAATACTTTTTTTTTTTCTTCTCCCTTCATTTAGACTTTGACAATGGTCTCTGTCCATAAATCACTTGCACTTCTGAGGGATTTTGGTTGGGGGAATTCATTGTCATGCTGATTCTCTTGAACAAAGAGAAGAGGATGCAGATCTACTTTATGTTTTGTTTTTTTTTTTCCTCTTGCTGGGTAATATTTGTCTTTGATACCTAATACTCTCACTAGTAGGTGCTCCTTGAGTTTGGTGATAATAATAATTTTTTTTTGAGGTTGATCAGAGGTGTGTCACACCATGCTTTTTGTGTTTTTTAGAATGTATTAATGCCTGATTATTTTTTTTTTTTCTTTTGTGTTGATGCTGTTTTCCAGGATGAATATTTTAATGTAGTATTCTGGGGGAAAACTGGTAAGTTACTCTCTGTACCTTTATACTTAAAATGATGCTCTGCCTTGAGATTCTAGCAAGGACATTTCTTAAGACTCACTTTATTGAAGCTCACAAATGAAAACAACAAAAAGAAAGTGATACTAATTGATTTGGTCAAATAAGGTGGAGGTGGAGAGGGAAGGAGAGGCTGCTGAAAGATGGTCAGCTCTACACTGCAGTGTCAGCACGTTCTTAAAACTATATGGGATTATTGAGATGATTAGTGGTGGATTTCTCAGTGGTTATTGTCATAGTTTCTGAGCTTTACCACAGTTCTTCAAGTTGTCACATCTTTTGGATGTGCCACATCTTACCCTCTTGCTTACTTTTGTAGTGGATTTAAATTCCACAGGGCCCTAGCACAGTGCTAATTAAAACCAGTTGGCTGCTGTATTGAGATGGTTTAGCTGGTTTTAGATGAGTGGAAGATGCCACTTAGTGCTTTGCAGATCAAACGATAGGTATGAAGCTTTAAGGTGAGGAGAGGAGGGCTCACTAATGGGCCTCTCTGGTGCAAGTGGATTAGAGGCTGCGCTCTGGCAGAAGACTGCTAATTAGGTAGACTGAAAGTACCTACAAAGTCATGTTGTCCTTCAGCCTGGGGCGGTGACTGACCTCTGCTCAGATTCACCACTGGTCCATGGCAGGTCTAGTGATTGGATCCCCTGGTAGCAGCCAAGTGAGGGGAGGGGGGCAGAGCAAATTGGGCCAGGAAATGCCAGGATCTGAGCCTTAAGAGAAATAATAGCAGTTTGAAGGAGAACCTTCGGGCCTGGCTTCTGGGCTCATGGCTTCAAAGTGGTAGCTGACTCATGATGCCCAAAGAATAAGCTCTTAATTGTGTTGAAAGGGTGGAATTAACTATTACCTGCAATCACATCATGATTTGCTCAGTTTACCATAACCTTTGCCCTCCCTTCCCCAGTGCCTGTCACTGGGCAGGATTAGACTAAAGCTTTTTGTAAGAGGGGCTACATGCAAGTCTCATAGTACAGGTAGAAGCCTGCTGGTGGTTTCTGAAGGCAGCAATAGGAGGAGTTGTGCTGCTGTAGACACCTGGCAGGCAGGAGATTCAAGGTGTTTTACACAGCAGGTAGTTCCTCCTGGAGCATCTGTACAGGGTTGGGAGGGCTGAGGCAGCCTCTGGCTTCGTGGTGACTAGAAAGAGCTGATGAAGGGGGGAGAGTCCAGGTTTGACATTTTCCACAGAAATTGTAACACCAAAACAAAAACAGTCTTTTGGACATCAACTTCCACTGCCCTGCTAGCAATTAAATGGGATTTATGCTACATGTCTTTAGCCATATTGTTAAATAATTGGTTCTTTTGAATTACTTAACGAGGTGTTAAACTGTGTTTCTCTATCAAAAGTCCATTTCCACACGGATGGTACATTGGTTTTGTGAGGCAGCAGCACGTATGGGAATTGCTGTATTTAATTGGCATCAAACCTTTGCTCTGTTCAGCCAAAAGCACTGAGGACTGTTCACAGAGGGTTAACTGAGATGGGTGGTAGTAAGGTAATTCACCTTTAAAGTAAGTAGTTCACCATTCTGCATGTATAGCAATGGCTCACCTGCCTCTCTTCCTCCTTTCCTGGTCTGTGTAATGAAGCAGGGGAGCCCTGAGACTGGGTATGTAATGGAGGTGAGTTATTTGTGCAGGGATTAAAATCCGATGGGTACGATTTTTAGGGGAAGGTTATTCTGATACATCCCCTTTCCTCCTGTCTGTGAGAATATGGTTTAGTGTTGAATTGACCTGGAATTTTAGAAATGTTTTTTGTCTCAGAAATGCTGAAACACTTTCCATTTTCAGAAGGAAATTGGCAACTTGTTCCAATTTGAACTTGGGATGCAAACAGGGTATTTCCCTAGAATTGGAAATTTCTAAAGTTTTCTTCTATTAAAAACCTGAGGAAACTTTCTAAGAAGCGTAGCACAATTTTTTGGGGTTCCATCTTAGGCTTTCTGGCACAGTGTGTCTTCAGCCTGATCTGTTGGACCTGCTGAGCATCCATAGCTGACTAGCACACTTGGATCCGAACAGTCCACGGCTGTTCAAAGCACCCAAAGCTTCTCATTAAAAACTGACTTGCTTTCTGCAACAGTTTTGTGATCTCAAAAGGGAAAGAAAAAGATTGCTCTCTGTTTACACAAACCACATAAATTTATAGAACTGGGAGGAAAAGAATGTTTTTTTCTAATCACTGAACAGCAGTGTTTGTGCTGGGAGTAGGCGCAGTAGCCTATAATGATGTCTGTGCTGTGCAGATACATAATTAAGGGTCTCTTAAAAATCTGTTTTGTTACTGTGAGAGACAGCACAGCAAATTTATAGTTTTCAGCACATCTGTAATGTTATGAGAGTTGCTTTAAAAAAACCCACGACAGTCTATTTCTTTTCATTTGTGGTTTTGCTCTCTAGGTGGCAGGTTTTGACACCAAAACGCTGTTTTCATTCCCGCTCAGAACTCAGGGGCTCAAAATGTGCTGGAGAAATAGAAGATGAAAATAAAACACTGCTACTTTATTCTTTCTGGATGTTCTATTGATTTACGATCATATCCTTTTATGCGAGTGGGGAGAGGTGGTAAAGAACCTCGCTGCTTTCCCTCTCTGTGCTCTCTGTATGCTCATGATGTTGAAATTTCTTGTTTTTTCAAGCTGGTATGAGTAATGTTGTCTGAACTGTGTGGCTTTGGCAGTCAAATGGGACCTGCCTTAGAGAAATACCTGTCTTCATTTTGAAATGGACAAGAAATGGCTTAGACTATTTCTTTCTTAGCAATTCTGACTTAGCCTTTTTTGTTTTTATTCAGTTGCCCGAGGGTGGAGGGCGGAAGAGGGGGAGAAGAGGTAGGGCTGCAGGGAGGAGAGAAATGGATTGTCAGACTTAAAAGGATTTTTTTATTTACAACAGCAAAAAAACAAACCCAAGAACCCAAACCCAACCAGTGCATAAAAAAAACAAACTATGAAATAGTCACCAACTGCTGTGTCTACACACAGAAGCAGAAGATTGAGCTCTTTGGAAGAAGAGCATCTTCCATACCATTATGTTCACCAGTCTCCATATGCTGAAGGTGCCCAGGGCAGTGGGTGAGCAGTGCCATTAGGGACTGGACCAGTCCCTGAGTGCAAGCTGTAGGGTGAGACCAATTCGTTGAGGGTCTTTGGTGTCAGCCCTTGTATGGAAGAGACCAGCTCTGCTGAAAGGGGTCCTGTGAGCTGTGTTTGAAAAACAGCTGCTGTGTATGTGGAGACAGGTTGCACCTGCATGTGAAAGCATCTCTGAAAGATTCACAGCCTGAAGGGCTGTGTCTTGCTCAAGGTCATTTCTTGTTCTGCTTTCAGACTGCAAGTCTTACTATTAACTACTTCTGGCTGCAAGGAGGAGAAGCACTAGGCGGGAGATTTAGTCTCCGATCGTTTCATTTAACTGGATATATTTTATTTATCTTTCTCTAGGCAGCAGTTATGTCTGTTCAAGACAGGCACTAAATTTTTTCTCTTTCCCACAGCATAGATGAATTGGGACTAAATCCAGCTGAAGCTTCGTAGGTGCCAGCCTAGGCTCTGGTTCAGCCGTGTTCTGAAACATGGAATTGGGGGCAAGATCCATATCCATCTCCCAAAGTTTAGACACCTGGCAGAATTGGGTGCTTGGGGAGCGCATATGAGAAACCAGGCAAGGACAGAAGAACCTCTGAAACAGTCCTGTAGACACATTTCATCATTGATCTCTAATGATTATAACAGGAACTTAGATACTCAAGGCACAGGCATTTACACCTACATGGAGACGACTACACTGGGAGGACAACTAGGTTGTCTCTCTCTGGAGATGCGCTGCTTTTCCTCCCCTTGGTCAAATGACTTACCCAAAGTCACGTTGAAAGTTTCTCTCCTGAAGCCCATACCCACACCTCAAGCGTCACCTGAGTTTTCCTTCCAGTTCCTAGTTTATACCATTTGTACTTGGTATGCACTGTGCTATCCTCATTTCTGATGCATTGGAACGCAGCCGCAAATCCGTATTTTTCAATTTGTCCTGTTTATGGTACATCCCATTTCTGTTGCAAAAACACTGTTAATAGGTTATTTAATGCGTCTTTTATAAATCATTTGAGAACGCCGAGATGTGATGCTTGTACAGGGAACAAAATCATACAGCATTAATCCACTCTTTCTTGCAATGATTCTAGCTATGATGGAAAACAATACAATTAGAAGCCATTCTTTCAGCCTGGAAATTGTAATTGGATTGTGAATTTTATAGCAGCAGCCTTCAAAAAATAAACAAGAATTAGTCAACTAAAGAAAATATGTTCAGCTTGTTTCTAGCAGGGGCTGTGTTCTGTGGTTAACTTTAGGGTTTGTGGGTTTGTTGTTGTTTGTTCTTTTTTTTGTTTGTTGTTGTTTTGTTTTGCTTTGTTCCTGGCAAATAAGGCAACCTCAGAGGCTGCAGACATGGATTTTTCCCTAGAGAAACCTGCTGCAGTGCCAACCGCTCAGCCTGAAGCAGGCACCTGTGAGTCCTTCTGTCCTCTTTGCTTTCCACCTTGAAGCTTGTTTGGAGCTTCTTTGGAAGTATTAGTGCTCCTGTGGATCAGATTTACGTTGAGATTTGGTGGAGAAGCAGCCTGTGAACTTGGGTGTTCTTCCTTAAGGCACTTCAGTCATGCCGTTTCCTTACCCTTATGCCTTTGGCTCTGTTCCTGTAGCAAGATCCTGTCTAGCAGACCCTCCCGAGGAGATGCTGTGGGTATCTTTTTCAGAACCAGCCCCAAGAAACACCTTGACAATGTCAATGCTCCCTCCCTGCTATGAAGCAAGGGGCCCCCAGGCTTTGTGTGTCAGCCACCTCCACCTAAATACCCAGGCCCCTTCTGGTGAGGATGTTCTGCATTGGGTACACGGAGTGGCAGCTGGGTATGATGTAGCTGCTGTTTCTTTTGCCATCGGTTTTTGGGGGCCCCAAGATCCTCTCCAGGCAAAAATGCTCAAAGAAACCTTGTGAAGCATTTCAGGCTGAATGAGATGATTGTCTTTTCCCAATTATTTCAGTATTTGCTATTAGAGTTTTGCTCAGCTTTAGCTAACAATGGAATCACAGAATCTTAGTGGTTGGAAGGGACCTCTGAGATCATCGAGTCCAACCACAAAAAAAAACCAAAACAAAAACAAAAAAACCAAAAACCACAAAAAAACCCCAACACACGCACCCACACAACCACCACAAAAACAACAAACCCAAAACCACCACCCACCAACTAAACCCTACACCCACAACCCCACATACTACACCCCACCACAAACCTATAATATTGGGCACTAGAGCATGCCCTGAAGAGCCACATCTACACGTTTCTTAAATACCTCCAGGGATGGTGACTCCACCACCTCCCTGGGCAGGCTGTTCCAGTGCCTGACCACTCTCTCAGTAAAGTAATTCTTCCTAATATCTAATCTGAATCTCCCGTGCTGCAGCTTCATACCATTACCTCTGGTCCTGTCATTACGTGTTGAATGTTCACACGTATTGAATGTTCAATACGTGTGAAGAAGGAAAAGAAGTTGGCAGGAACTTTCCTTCTACCTTCCTCTACTTAACCTTGACTTCAGGGTTCACAGAGGGAAAGCTGTTTCCCAGCTATCTCCAGACTACTAAATACTACATTGTCAACTAACACAGTAAGGCCTCATTTGAATTTTACTGTTAGACAGTGAAAAGTGAGGTTTGGTAAACACTACGTATTCTTATGGAGACTTTGTTACCTTTGGTTTATGGTTAAAATAAAATCAGTAACAACACAGTCTCTTGAAAATGCTTATATCCATAAATTTCAGATCCTCCTGTGCTCCCCCCAGCCCATGAGGTTTTGCAGTCCCCCTCGCTACATCACTGTCCCACAGACGGCGCTGGAGACCCTCCCGTGACAGCTTTATGGCTGATGGCTGAAGAACGAACTGTTACTCCTTGCAAATTATTTTCTAGATTGCCACAAAAATATACATCATTGTGTCATGGGATGGCAACTATATTAAATCTGGTTAGATAGTTAGGGTGGGTTGCTGTCATAAATCAGCCTCTGCCTGCCTTGTTGTGGTAGAAATGCAATCAATAGTTGTTGCAATGGTTTATATAGTTAAAAACATTTCCTTTTGCAAAACAAATTTTTAATACTTCTCCAATTCATTAACATCTTGTCTATTTACTGCTTTGAAAAGGAATCAAGCACATCATCCTCTTGGAAATCTGCATTGTCACTTCAATGATGCATCAGTATGAACATTTGGAAGTTGTTAAAAAGGGGAATTATTTCATCACGATAAAAAAAGAAGAATGAGAACAGCTCAGCTGAAAAGATTGCGTTGTCAGTTCTGATTTAATGTGTGAATAATGCTTGCAGGATGGGGAGAACATCTTCTCCTAGATAGATTGGTTTTATGTTGTTAGAGTCTGTGTGCTGGGATTTACAGATTGAAACTATTTTTTTTTTTTTCAGAGGATAGCTGTAATGAACTGGGGTATGTTTCATTTCTCTTGACTATAAGGATCACCTGAATGTCAGTCATGCAGAAGTGTGAAGATGGTTTCGATTAGAGGAAATCAGTCTAAAGTTTGGACCAAAAGCCGTTCTGCCATCTCTCAAGTTCTTGTTGTTTGCCTTGTTGTTTAATTCTGCTGCTTAAATGTCCAGCTCCAGGATGCGAGCACCCTTGTGAGGTTGCCAGCCTATTGCAGTGGCTGTATCTTCACTGGGAGGGGCAGTCTGGTAGCTCTTACCCCAGAGCTGTGCAGAAAAGCTCGAAAACCTGACTTGCCTGCAACCTGAGAGCTCAGAAACTGAGATCGAGGGAACTACATTGTGTGCTCTGTCTATGGGTGTAGCCATAAAACCCTTTTGAAGAGTCCCTTTTTTGCAAAAGCATAAGCAGGGAAACAATTTTTTTAGAGGGTTAAAGAGCTGGAGGTTTGAGGACCTTTCTACGCCTTGCAGCAGTTTCCTGTCTTTGAAGCCATTAAGCAACCTGGCCAAAGTTCCCAGAAAAGAGCTGAACGTGGAAGAAACTCAAAGGTTTCTCTCCTGAGCAAACCCCTTCAGTCGATGTGAATCAGCTGCCTCAAGTCTGAGGGTTACCTGGTTTCCACCTGGAGATCTGCACTGTGTTGCTTTCTAACCTGCTTCTGTGCCTGCACTTTAGGAGGGGAAAGTGATAGCCCACACTCATCCTTCCGGGCAAAGAAAGCATTGCAAATGGAAAAGCTTGTCTTCTCACCCAGTAATTCCCCTACTTCAGTCTTTTCCAGATGAAGAAGATGCTTAGCTAGAAATTTCCTGGGGAAGGAAAGGTGATGTAGGGCAGGCTCTTCTTGGCCATGAGCCTATGTGAAAAGCACACCCAATTTCTGGCTCCTTTCAGGCCTATAAAACGCTGTGTTCCTGCAGGAATACCCAACACTATGTACTTTGAGAGCTCAGGTTTGTGGGAATTTTTCAAAGACTGTGCAGCCTGGATGCTTTCCAGTGAGAGCTCAGGTTTGTGGGAATTTTTCAAAGACTGTGCAGCCTGGATGCTTTCCAGTGAGTATTGTTTGATTTAGCTAAATGGGCCAGGTGATTAAAGAGAGGATGAGATTAGCAGCTTGTTGGAATTTGATTTGTGAATATTTTTATCCTGTGCACTTATTTATTTTATGTTGGGTGTTTTTTCTTTCTGATTAGAGAAGTGAATTCCAGCCTTAAGATTTGAAAACTATGTTCTCCACAGATGTGGCTCTAAAGAACAGCTAATAAATGCCAATTATCCCAGGCAGCAGAAGGTCCCTCAAGGGCAGAAGGCTACAAAGTCTGATGACTCATTTGAGCCACCGATGGCCTCTGATTCACCTACTGTTTGCATCAAAACATTCCTGCTCTCTTTCTTAGGGCTGGTGAAGCCCTTATATACAAAATATTAAAGAAGCAGGGCTATATTTAAACCACTGCTTCCAGAGATGGGACAACTTAAATCCTGCTCATCAGGAATAAGGATATTGGTATCCTGGTTATTAATTGCTTACCTAGTAATTGTCCCATGTCACACACTCACCCCCCCAAAAAGCCTGAAAGCTCTTTAGGAACATTACAAACTAGCAAATGGCACAGTAAGATGGAGCAGAAGGAGAAGAGGCATCTGAAGGTACGAACATTTAGCACAGAAGGGGAAGATAATGGTTTTGCTCAGCTCCAGGTTCAGGCACCTAAATCCAGCTTTGGCCAAATGTAGGAGTGGGATTCAGCTTCCCATGTGGAGATGTCGAGTAGCCAAAGCTTCCACACAGGGCTTGTGGATATGATACAGCATCTATGAAAGACTCATGGGCTAAGGGAGAGCAGACAGAGGCCGAGGAGGGCAGTCTGAGACTCCAAACTGGCATCAGCTGGTTGCTAACTTGACCCTTAGATATCAACTGAGACTTATCTTAGACAACCAGGTAACTCCTGTATTTGGATGCCAAAATGTAGGTATCTCTGAAGCTGAATCCCATTTTAAATGTTACTGAATTAAAAATAAAAGGGGCACGCATGTGGATTTTGACATACAGAAAGCTACGTTCATAAACCAGCTGCCTCCTTTGTCAGCCTGTCTGTCTGCCTGTCTGACCACAGTGACCAGCATCTGCATTTCTGTGCTCTGCTGCTGTTGAGGAGTCTCTGCTGCCAGACCAGTGTGATCAGTCAGTCTTTTTGTGATATGAATCCAAGTGTTCAGCTATTAATGTATTTATTCAATTGGCAAAACATTAGAAGTGTTTTCAAGTTTCTCCTGAGCCTCTGACATAAAGGGTACGTTGTGTCACTTTTCAACAGCAAGAGTTTTAAGAAGTTATTTGAGTCTAGGTCAGTCTTACAGCCCTTTTCACTTTGATGTGAACTCCAGACCCAGAATTAATCGTAGGTTGTGAGCCCTGTGGAGAGAACAGAGATGGCTGGAGAAGAAAAGGCTTTTCTCTGAAGTTCCAAATCGTAGCTGGGGCCTCCTTTTTCCTTTTGTGGGTAATAAGCAAGCACTTGGGTCTGCAGAAAGATTTCAGTGCCTCTTTCCTACACTGGCATCCTCTTAAGGGGTTAAGATCTTAAGGTATCTCAACTTCTGAAGGTGTTTGCAATACTTCTGCATTTGTGAGCAAAGTAATCATTGCAAAGAAGTGTTTGCTGCAGGTCATTGGCTAAAAAGCTTTGGCCCATGTGTTCAGGAGGTCACATTCAATGGCCACAATGGTTCTTTCTGGCTTTCAACACACACAACTCTATATCATTCTAGGCCTCACTCCTAATGTGTGCTTTGTTTTGTTTGAGCCTGAAAAACATGAGAAACAGTGGCCTGGATTTGTAGTACAGGTAAGTGTTCTTTGAGGGCTTTAACCAAAGTCTACTATTACTTTATCTCGGGGAAACTCAAGCTACGTACACAACCCAGATGGCAGGAAGTGAGTGGCTGGGGGATCATAGGATAAAGCAAGTTGGGAAGAGACCTCGGGAGGCTTCTAGCTCAGTCTCCTGCTCAAAGCAGGGTCAGCTACGGGGTCACTGCAGCCAACCCAGGCTGGCAGCAGCATTTGTTTCAGGAAGTTGTTATTTTAAAGTGGAGCTGCTTTGCTCTGCTCTCTATCACCACTGTAATCAGGCACTTCAGTTTCGTGAGAGGGACTGGTAGGACCGTGACCCAGCGTAAGCTTCCAAGCACTAAGGTAGTGAGGGGACAACTATCCTTGTGTGCACCTACAAGTCTGGAACAGCAGAAAGAGACCTTGCAACCAAGCAGGCACTGTAGGATAACTGGATGGCTACTGGTTGTGGTGGATTTTTCTATATTTTTGGAAGAGTTCATCCTTCTTTTCTCTGCAAGAGTCTGCATCAGTCGTCTCCCTCCTGTCTTGGAGAAGGACTTTGTATTCCTGTCTAATTCATGCTGGCTTCAGACGAACTTGGCATTAAAATTTCTGTTCTTCATCAATTCCATGCTGTCGAAGATGGTCAGATTTAGGCCAGGGCTGGATCTGTCTGTACTGTCAATTTTCAGAACTGTCTAGGTGTGTGATCATGTCAAGGGGTGTGAAGTACAATGTGTCAAAACGGGTCATGCTTGTAAGGAGCCACAGAGCTCTTCAACCTCTCCCTTCACCCTGATTTATTTGTTGCTGCATTTCTTCATTCTTGAAAAGTTTACCCTGGCATCTCACTGGGAAGCATGGAAGATGATTGCCTATATGCCAGTATATAAGACACTTGTACAGCAAGTGTATTCTGATACCCATTGTTTAAATCAGAGCTATCTTGTGAAGACAAGTCTTTGGTATTAGATAAGGGGACCAAAGAGCACAGGTGGGGTATAGAGATTTATTCAGGAGTTCTCTCCATGGACAGGGACCAACCATCTCAAAAAGCAAACACTATGGCACAGGAAGAAGTACAGGAGTGTCTAAGTTAATGGCAGCATCTGGCCAGGCCATTAATATGGTGCAGCCATAAAGAAGACACTAGTGTTCCCTGGCTGTACTTCCAGAAGAGGGAGCATAAATGCCCTTCTAAAGGGTATGATGAGTCCTTATCATGACTAAAGTGCTCATGTTAAGAGGGAAATGATGTTAAACTGAAAGACACGTAGAGAATGTCAGCTAGGACGGCTGAAGGCAAGGAAAATGGATTGTCTGCAAGGTGGCCAAAAGAGTTTGCTTTAGAGCGCCAGATGTTTGAGAGAGGATGTGATGTTTGAGTGCTGTCATCTAGGGAAAAATTTTAAAAATGCTGGTCCATGATCAGTCTGTTAGTGCAGAGCACAAAACCTGCAGAATCATTGATGCAGCAACATTCACAGTGGTACACCAGATGTGAAGATGGTAGTCAGGTAAGTGGTGCTCTGTGAGAAGAGCCCTGATGTTGACTATGGGCCATTGGTCCAAGTTGTTTAGAGATCATTGACAGGGATGGAAAAGGAAGGAAAAGAGCTTCTGAAGTGACAGTAACAATACAAGGACAGGTGTGTAGAGGCTGGATATGAGTCTTCTGAAACTAGAAACATGAAGAAATCATTCACGCTCTGGCTCGCTCCACACTGGGAAATGAGAAAGGAAGGGAAAGAAGCCAAACCAATGTGATGTGGAAGGCAGCATGAAACAGCCTGGTGGCTCTTAAGGGTCCTATGCTCCACCTTCCTAGTTCATCAGCTTTGCTTGCAGAGGTTCATCAACTAGTTGCAAACTAGTTCAGCATTTTCTGCAAACAACCTGCACGTTTTGAGCCATATTTATAGTTCTGAGTGGAAAACTAAAGGAGACAGGGAGACAAAGGTGAGAGCACAGAAGTTCCTTTGTATTATCTTTCCTTTTAGTTATCTCCTTTGTCCCTCCTCTTTTCCCCTCCTTTGAGGTGTTCCTGGCAGTCCCTGCACAAGATTAATCTTTTGAATGGGAGAAGTGCCACTTTGAGGTAATTGTGAAGGATTACATCCATGATCATTGCAAAAGAGCTGAGGTGTTAAATTTAAAAAAGCTGCATTTGCAGAGCTGGGTGCTGATCTGCTGGCCTCCCTGCTCCAGAGAGAGACATTCCTGCTACTCACATGGAGTGATGGACTTTGCAGGAGAAGCAACCATGCAGGGAAAAAGCCTCTTTTGTCATTTTTGGCAGCTCTGTGGAAAACACCTGCTTAGATGGCAACAAAGGGCCAGGCTGGATGGGGCTTTGAGCAACCTGCCCTAGAGGGAGGTGTCCCTGCCCATGGCAGGGGGGTTGGAATTGATGATCTTTAAGGTCCCTTTCAACTCTAACCATTCTATGATTATATTAAGAGTAGATTTACAATTATCACAGTTAGCTTTGCGTCAATTTGAGACCCATACCATGAGGCCAGTGTAACTCTGATCACTTTGTTGGAGAAAGCACAGGGTAGCAATAAGAAGAGCTCAGAGAAGGGAAATGAAAATAATCAGTGCTATGAAAAAGCCTCTGTTGAAAGAAATAAATACAAGATGGTGCTGTAAAGGGTGAGTCTATCACCCCAGCTTCCCTAGTCATTCTAGAGCAAGGGGCCCCTAATGAAACACATTTTGAAATGGTGAAAGCAAACACCCCTGAACAAATACAGAAGTATCTGGAGGAACTTCAACCAGGAGATTTTCTTGAGAAAAGAACAGTGAATTAAAGGAACTGACACTTTTAAAAACAACAAGATATTAGTTGTTTCTCTGGCCTGAAAATATAAGAAGGGATTGTGTTTCTAAATTCCTAGTTGTCACATAAAAGGGGATGATGGCAGGAGGGCTGGTAGAAGTGCCTGAGTTAGAGACAGCTGAAGGGGAAGGAGCCAGCTTCAAAGGTGGACACAGTGGAGACACCCTCTTTGAGGTGGGGAAGGTTTTAGTGAGCCCAGGAATATTTTTTAACAGGCTGGTTTTAACACCTTGTTATTTTAAATTAGACTGAACTACCTCCAGCTGAGCCCTGCCAGACAGGCAGATGAACCTTTGTGCCTCAGCTTCTAAGTTAGCAAGCTTTGTCCTGGAAAGAAATCTTTCCTTCTGTGAGCAGCAGTGTGTGGCTGCTGACTGTGAAGGTTGTCTACCTTCATCCTTGATGCTGTTAGGACTGTGTATTAGACAGGCGATTGCCTGGCTTTGATTTGGCAATCCCTGTGGAGCAATTACTCCCCTGACTGCATTGACACTGATGTAGCCTAGCTCAGATTTAGCTCACACGAAGCTAAGGCCACTTTGTACTTTTCTAACCAAACATCAGGAAGGAGTGTGAAGTGGCTTAGGAAACTCTTGCACATTTCCCAGTGCAAGAGTAATTTTTGTCCTTAAGGATCAAAAACTTGTTATGGGCAGTGCAGCAAGAAAATAAAAATGTTCCTGACTGCTTTCCCTGACATACGTACTTTGAATGCTCCTCCCTGGATCCTTGCTCTCTCCTTGGAGGACCATGGTACTAGGCTGGTGGACTGAACTTCAAGTGGAAACCTGCCCTACCTGCCACCCAGTCTGCTCTGAGCCAAGTACTTTCTAGAAAACAACGTCCTGACTTGGCAGGTTTACCCTATGCATGGATCAATATGTCTACAAGACCTGTTTTCCTTTGAGACTCCCTGCACCACTTCTTCTGCACCTGGCCATTCAATTTCTGAAGCAAGTTCAGTGGGGAGGGAGATGCAAAGTAGTTTTATAAACTGAATTATTTTCTCTCATTCTGAAGCTCTGGAGCTTTTGGAGAACATAATAAGAACAATTCCTTATACAACTCCATCTGAGACTTTTTCCACCTGTATATTTTGCTGTCTCTGTTTCTCTTAAGATTTCCTTACATTTCCATTCCCTTAATCCTATTTCATCTTTCTCTCAATGCTCTACCATGTGCAATCATCTTGCTGACGTGGTAGGTTTTTCGTTTTCCACTGCGAAATGACTCATTTATTACAGTAGGGGTTCCAGCTCTTCACCAACTGCTTACAGATGCCCTTTGAATTGAGCTTTGAATGGGCTTCATGAATAATAATACAAAAATAACCCAGTGATGTGATTTGACTTTGGCTCTTGGAAACTCATAAATAATCTTAAGCACCATCAGTTAAAAAAGTCCACTGCGGAGAAGAGTGCATTTGCCAAGCCAGAAATAGGCTCTATGCAACCTGTTTACAAGACTTTTAAATCCAGATGAGTGAAGAAAGTAGGTCATTTTGATTGCATGTAGAGCCTTGGACAGGGCATCCATTGCTTTGAGAGCTTGGAGACATCCATATCAACACTATGAAGATCTCACAGTCCAGATGGCTTGTGCCCAGTGGGGAATAGCACAGCTCAGAGGCAGAGGGTGCTGATGGATACAAGGTAGTCGGGATTCAGGCTTCAGACATCTTCTTGCCCAGCATGGAAGAGGGTCAATGTGGTCTCTTACAAGAGGCAAATGTCTAGAGCACAGTATGGCAGGATGAGTGGCTTGGCTTCAAGATCTCTTTTCCATTTCAAGATGTGAGTACAGGTGGATGGAGAATGACAGTAGTGGTTCTCCAGCGAGCCCCAATAAGACAACCAAGCAGGGGGCAATGATGTACTGCCTCTTTGGACTGAGTCATAGGGGACTGAGGGGAAGAGAGACCCAGCAGTCTTGGCTTTGCCTCTTGTCCATGACCTTGCTCAGACCCCATGGACAGAGGAGTGGAAAGGTTCTGCAGATGTGTGGAGGCCCATGAAGATGGGAAGATGAAGTAAATAAATTTTCTTCACAGGATCTGCTCTATGCAATGCAACTATGTGCCTTTACATGCAGCTTATTTGTAAGAAACACTTTAGTCTCACTGGGCACATCCTTATGAATGCTCTGGGGTTGATTTTTCCTCTTCTTCTTCTACCCTGCTATTCACCAGTGACTGCCAGACAATGAACCAGTCCTACTATTTTTTGATATTTTTTTCTTTGATTTCCGTTTCTGTTTCTCTCCTTTCAACCATTTAGCTACTTTTTTTTTTTTTACTTTTCAGAGTAGGAAAAGTAAAGCATTTCCTCCTCAGAGGACATGTCTAATAGGACATTTGGGGCATCTCAGAGAGCACCTGGTCTCTCCTTCAAAGTCACCGGACCCTCCAGGGAGTTTTCCTTGAGCAATGTCTCCTTAATCCATGCCACAACCAAGCCAATCTCTCTTCCATGAAGGTGGGTCTAGAAAGCAAATACCTTTTCTCTTATTTAAAGTTTGGCTTTCCCAGTGCTTAGAATGCCATTTTAGCCATAGGCCCTACCCAAGCTCCTGTTGATAACTTGATGTCTCCTGGAGCTGGACCATGGCACGCTACCCTGACCCATCTCTGCCCTGAAAAGTCATGACTCTTGCCCTCACCTGTGCAGGCTGCCCATGCTCTCTACTACACCTTCTCTGCACCACCATGGAAATCCCCCTTACCTCTCCCAGTCTCAGTCTCATCCATGACATTTCTCACCTGGCTTTTCTCTCACCTCAGTAGGTGAGTATTCCAAGATATAACCATATTTTAAACATGTTTTGGGGGAGACTAAATTGCTTCTACTATAGGAGCACATAGACACACTGCAGTATTTACAGCCCCATTTCTCGAGGCACCATACAGATGGGTTTGAAGAAACAGTCCCTTTCCTGAGCTGGGTATAGATGAAGTAGGCAAAGAAAGATCCAGGAAATTTATTATAGTTACTCAGCAGCAGAGCAAGGGGAAAAAAAAATGCCAGTCCCAAGCTTGGTGTTTTGCCCAGACAATTTTACCTTTTAGTACATTTAACTTTCCCTTTAGCTGGCATTTTGTTGAAAAAAACTTTATGGTCCATAGCATCAATGGTACTAAAATATGATAATTAATCACAGTCAGTCGCCAAGTTTCCACTGAGTTCAAGCATTTAAGTCACAATTAGCAGACACAATATTTCAGAATATCAGTTTAGTCAAAACATTGAAACGCTGAACCAAATTTGATCTATGACATTGGCAGAGATGCAGCCAGCCCATTATCGTACTGCTCTATTCATCATAATTTATCTAGTCTCCATCAAACACTGCTGTGTTCACCAGGCCACGAAGAAAAGGACTATAAGTAATACTTGAATCTGCAGTGATGATGGTTCAAGTCCAGCTTGCCTAGCAAATTTTACTGTCCTGTTTCACACACGCACAGCCAGGACATTTCCTAAGAATAAGCACTTTAGGGCCAAAAAGATCAAGTTTTGCAGTAACAGACTTCAGTAGAGCCAGATCAGCCATACATTCAGCTCACAAAGAGTCTGCCAAAGCAATAGCAACCAGCTCCAGAGCAAGGCAGGGCTCACCCACAGCTTTCTGACAGGTAAGACATCACTCTGCTATTTACAACATTCCTCACTAGCAGACGAATTCCTCATTAGCAAAACAAACAGCCACTAAACACCAAAAAAGAGGGGGGAAAAGTACCTTTAGTCGGGAGCAGTCTTTCTCCTTTCACCTCTGTCCCTGCAAGACCCATATAGCATTTCAGGGAGGGGCTGCTGGAAGACAGAAAGAATATTTTGGAGATGTTATTGGGTTATAGAGTAACAGCTGAGAGCTGAAACTCTTAAATCAGCTCAGCAGAAAATCAGAGCTCCTTCAGGACCAGCTTCAGGTGCAGCTGAAAGGCTGGCACAGGTGAAGCATATGGGGCTAAAACTGCCTATTGAAATTCATGTCCCGCTTGGGCTGCAATTGTGCTTGTCTCCACTAACACAAAGAGAGGCATGGGGCTGTCATAGGTCCTGTGTGGTTTGTACCCACTCTAGGAGGCTGTCTGATACCCCAGTGCATCCCAGATGGCCCAAGGTGCCAGTTTTGGGCACTGAGTTGTGCCTGTCTATGTCTCTTCATCTTCTGTACCTCAGATGGGGGATTTGCACTCTGCTTCCCATTCAAAAGTTTGGGAGCTGGATAGACCCACCAAAATATGTGTCCAGTGCTCATGAAATCAGCTTCTATTTCATTACAATCTCCCTTCCCCATCGGACCAGTTTTATGAAGCTTTCAAGGCAATTGAGACAGGCTCTCTCCCTATGTGCTTTCTTAAAAAAGGACAAATTCCTAATTTGAATGTAATCTCATCACTTCAGTGCTGAGCAGAATGCCATTAAGTATGTCAGAGGCATATTTTAGCTGTAGGAAGTCCTTAACACAAGATCTTAGGCAGCATGACCGCTTAAACAATTTCCAAATGTCCTGTATATCTATTTCTATTGTTATTGTATCTTTCTCTGGGTTGTTTTTGTAGAAGGTTTTTAGGAGGCAATTTGCAATTAATTACAATAACAATAATGACTATTATTAGCTGTATTAAGAATAATGATAGAACAGAATTTACCATTCACATAAAATGCCACCAAACCCAGATGAATGAAATCAGTACAGAAAATATATGGGTATTAAATTCATAAAGTAATTTCCTTCAGTGTTGTTATCATATCTTCTAGTATAATCCAAGAAAATAGATGCTCACAATGCAGCTATAAATATTCATCTGCGCAACAAGCTTTCAGTCTCTGATCTCCTGCTATTGGTTTTTCATTGTCAGTAATGGTGTTACGTTATTTCCTTCAAAGCCAAGCGTGAGAAGGCATCAGGTGCACAATGGCAAAGTCAGAGATAACACTTACCGAAATTAAATTCAGTCCTGTTGAATCCTGATAAACATTTCTTATCTTCAGAGCCACTCATGTGAAGAAATGTTTTTATAATCTATTTGGCCATTAAGAGGAATAAAAGGACTCTCGGGCCTGTTTCATCGCGGAATAAAGGAAGTGGACATGTGCAATACCCTGCACGAGGTGTCCCCAAGCCTGCCTACTGGCTCCTAGCTCCTGAGTTAATGCAAACAATATTATGTCCCCTAAAGGAGTTTTATAGTTAGAAAGAGTTATATGGTAATAAGAGTTATATAGGTACAATACACCTGGGGTATATAAAAATGCTCAAATTGCAACCCTTTCAAAGAAGTTATCATCCTTGGAAGCGGCTATAAACACATGTGAACAGGAACTGAGGACTAAAAGGGGGAAAAAAAAAGTCAGCTGAAGTTTTCTATTTGAGTTTCCCCTGCCCCCTCCTATGAAATTCAAAGTTATATCAAAACCTATTGAAGTAACCCAGAGCCCTGTATGATGGAGCAATACCATCTTATGAGAAACCATAATCCTGGTACGAAGCCATAACCCTACAAATAACCCTCGTCTCTCCCAAAATAAATGACCGTAACAAAAAAAAAAATCTATAAATGCAGCTCTACACACACAACTATATTTCATTTTTCTTTTTAATAAACACATCAGGAATCCTACTGATGTTGTTTTAATTCATTTTATTATATAGCTATTTATTTTCTAACCCCCTGAGGAAAATATTAAAGTAAAACAACATGTACTTGTACGTTTAAGTAAAAAAAATTGTTTCCGTTCCAATTCTGCTTTCACTCTGCAATCTGTTCTTTGAAAAGCAAAGTAGATTCGAATATTTGCTTTATTTTGAAATTTTCTGCTGAAAAAGGATTTAAAGGTTACTACAAAAAAGATTTCATAGTAGAATATAAATTACTCTTGACAAAAACCTGCTTTCCACCAGCAAGAAACCAATGCATAATCTAGTCAGCCCCCAAACATTGCAGTGAAGTTGCGTAATCTTTCATATAAAGTTTATTTCAGAGAGGCATTTTCTCATCCAGTCCAGAAGAATTAACACAGTCAGACCTTCACACAAACCCAAAGCAAGATTTTCATGGGAACTATCAGGCAAGCACAAACCCACCTCTTTTCTAACATCCAGGTACATACAGATCTTACTGATCTACACAAACAAGAGCTGGAAAATCTCCTTTCCAAAGACACAGAAATAGTAGTTGTGAAAAGATAGATTTTTTTATTTCCCTGTGTAACTCATTTGAGTTGCTTCAAATTAGATTTAAAAAAAATTTTAAAAATTAACACAATATATCACAATGATCTCCCTTTGAGATAGGTTTTATCTTATACTTTCTAACACTTTCAAGGCACATGGCATTGGTGAGCTAATATGGTATCTGACTTCCTTCAGCCCATATAATTCTGTGATTCTTACCTCTTCTTGTCTTCCTTAACACAGTAACATATATGGAAAATGGTTTCCAAAGACAGAGGGGTCCGTGGGGGGTTTTTCTACCAAGAAACAAGAGGGAAAGCAGCTGCAGATATAAATCATACTGCTTGCAAAACTGGCTGCATGCATATTAATGCTATTTACTTTAATACAAATGACTTTTGTATAAATGGTAATAAAAAGCTTGTTAAGAAGCAAGTAGGTTCCTTTTCTTTCATGAAGTTAAAGACATATTTGCTAAGCTGATAGTTCTGAAAAAATCATCCCTTTAAACTGAAACACTTGAAATTATTCTAGGGGAGTTGTGCTTGCACAGCAACAAAACAAGCAAAATTTGAGCTACCTATTTTTATTGCTAAAATCAAAGTCTTTTTCCACATACTCAAAAGCCTGGCAGGCTGGATGGAAGATGAATGACAGCCGTTGCAATACAGCCTTGGGGAACAGCTCCAGAGCGTTGTTCTTAATAACCCTTTTACCTCTAAACCAGGTAAAGCAATATCCATGAATTAACTATTTATGCTGTGACTCTGCAGTAAATTTGGACTACCATATTCTATTGATTTAGGTCAACTACAGTCACATTTATGGCACAAAAACATTGAGTTGTAATGTCATATTTAACCTTGCACATTGATTTCTAACAATATCAAATTGAAACAGGTTGTCTTATGAACCAAGAGTTGGAGATGTCAAATAGTTTCCTTGATAAAAACTTATTCCAGACTTAACCAATAAATACATCTCAAGGCTTTTTACTCTATTGCCTTATTAAGAAAATCCCAAATAACAGTTGTTGAGAGCAAGTCATTTATACATTCCTCTCCATACTTATCAGCAAAGCTTGCTTCTCATTTGACTTCTAATAAAACTCCTCAAATGAAAGCCCTTCCAGGCAGGCAATACACTGATCTAAAATAGGTGAGAGCCGAAATAGATCTGGAATAGACTGGAAACAGCAACCAGCTCTCTGGCCTTGCCAGCTTGCATTTCTTAATAGGAAAGTCATCTGTGTAACGGGGTTCTTGGGCTCAGCTGCAGAGACAGACTTGGGGCTCTTCTCCCCTCCGCATCTGCTGTCAGGGCTTCCCAGCAATACGTCTCTCTCTATCCCCATGCCAGCTGCAGTAACTCCATCCAAGACTCAGTAAAGGGACGAGAGGGAGAAGGTACCTGGGAAGATGCAATGCACATCTCTGTAGACAGGGAAACCCTCCAGGAGGGGAGCTTGAATTTCTTCCCTGCTTTCTCTGTCTGTGGAGCTCACTGGCCCAGAGGCTGAACCGGGAGGATGACCCACCTTGCAACAAGTTCAACGTAGTAAAGAAGCAAAGGCTCTTGCTCTTCTGTTTCTCTAATGTAGAGTAAAACTGAAAAAGATGGGCAAAGAAATGTGAAAGGAAAGTACCTGTTTTATGTTTGCTTATATGCAAGTTTCTTATTCGGTTTCTAAATTGCACCTGATATATTTTTATTGGACCAAGATGTAAAAGCTAAATTCGATTGCAGTCATGATTTCTGACCCACTAAGTGTTACTGAGAATTATCTCTTGAGGCAGAGTAACTACTTAATACTGCATATCCCTTGTGTTCAGTCACAAAAGCTGCCTACAGGGTCTAGCATTTCTAAACTGAGTGATTATCTATCGCTAATTGCACTCTCTAGACAGACATGGGGAACAGACATATGGTTTGAAGAAAGGCTCAATTTTTTTCTCCTTCCTTTGCTTTGGCTTCTTACTGCTAACAACAGCACTTCAGCTGTTTCCAGGCCCTGAAAAATGTTGTAAAATCTGAAGGAGTCAGGGAAAAAAAAATTGCGAACAGCAACTTCCCTTGGCAGAAACATTATTACCCCCCCTCATTCCAAGGTGCTTTTATGCCATGCAGCCAAGCTCAGTAGTGGGGAAGTCATTAAAAGCCTGGAAAAGCACTGGAAAATATATGTTAGGGAAAAACTCGCACTGGCCCTGAGATAGGTGTAATGACCTAATTGGTCCTTTAATGCAGTGAGGATAACTGCAGAGAGAGCATTTATCTTGCAGCAAGGAGATCAATCTCTGCAGGAGAGCTGGGCAGGAGCAGGGACTTGTTAAAAGTGCTGCAGTGACCTGCTCATGGGGAGTGTTTGAATGTGGCAGGTACGTGTGGGGCAAGGGAAGGGATTGCCCGAGCTCTGAAGTCAGCTCCCTGCTTTCATAACCATGTAAACCAGTTAATCCCTTCAGAAACTCACCAAGGTCTAAATTCAACCTCAGTTTTTTGCCTCCGCTGGCCCTACTAGATAGGTGCTCTGTTATCTGGCTGCACCTCATTTCCCGTATATAGCTGTACACGGAGCAATGACTATAGCTTGACCTTTGCGCTTTTGGCTTAAATAGCTCTTTCCTTTTGCTTTTATCTCCTGTCAACTTGTAAACAGGAATTAAATACAGCCTTTACACCCTGAGGAATCCCGCTGTCTTTATAATAACTCTGATTTCAGCAAACATCTGAGCATTTCTCTTGCAGGACGGATGTCCCTTAAGGTGCCAATGCATGGATATTAAAGCAGATTAGTAACACTGTGGACAATTTGAGGCTGTGGTCATAGAAAGCAAGACTAGTGAAATGCTTGAGAGATGATCATATTAATCTTCACTGCCCCGAGGCTGGGTTAACAGCGCCTCAGCCTTTGCAGAGCTGTCACTTTTAGGAATTTGGACAGGGAACACGCTTAGGCTAGGCTAGGTGAGGACAGGTTTCATCTCTTGGGAACAGAACACCTACAATGGGGATGTTTGCTGAGCTACCCCTGCCCGAGGCTGTGCTTATAGTCAGTGGGGAGAAATAGGAGCATTCAAATGTTGGGTAATTCACCAGATCGATTTGGGAGGTCAATGTCAGATGACAAGTGCTTTCTCTCCACTCTTGATGAAGAGCCTAGGGAGATGGGCTGAGATGGAGGTGGCTTTGATGTAGATATCTGCTTAGTCAGATGAATTCTGCCTGAAGTAAATAACTGAAGGGCCTCTTGCACCTGAGCCCTGGAGATAGCAGGTGTAATTCATGTCCCTCAGGTCATGTGCTGGAGATGTCCAACTCGCTGTTGGATGAGTAGGCTTCCTAGTCAGTGCAATTCATGTCCTAAATTTTGGTGGGATTCAGGAAGACCTTTCTCATTATCTCTGTCCCACACCAAGCCTTTTTTTCTTTTTTTCTGGGCAGTGTGTGTGTATGTAGGTTATCTGCTAATGAGGGGGCCTGAGGCACAATGTATTCCACGTCTGATCCCAGCCACGTTTATTACCGATTGTAAACTAGGGCAGCACAGCTCACATGGTAGCTGCTCACCACAGTGAAGAGTGATGGGGAAAGCTGTCATATGAAAGGATAAAGCTTCAAGTCTGTTGTCCTTATATGCGGAATACTCCAGATTACAGACAGATCCTGTAGACAGATCCAAGACTTTGACTACAAGGGGATTTGTGAATTATCAACACTCAAGTACTTTTCAGTGTCTATGGTGATATTACTTTGAGGTCTATGTACTTTCATGGACTAATTTAATGCATAGAAAATCTAGAACTAATACCAGTATGAGTCTGCAAAGTCAGTGCCCAAAGCCTCATACCTGTAGAGTGTATTGTAGCTGTGACAACTTTGTAGCTACTCCTAGAGCAAGTATTTTGAGACATCACCAACTTGGTTCCCTGTGGGCAAGATTATGGCATTCCCTTGAAGTTTAGATCATCTTCTGAAGTTGTCACTGGAGCAATTTAGTAAAGGATGAAAGAACAGAAAGAGGTTAATCAGTGTGGATAAGTATGTTGCAGTTAGTCCCTCAGCAAGGGAATGTTATTTTTCTTCCATAAATAGTTAGTTTGGTTGGAGATGTACACAACTATGTAAATGTACAAAGCAGAAGAACCTGAATCAAGATCTGTGAAATTCTAGTTGTCCATGAAACCTTGGAAAGCTGCATGCTGCTGGTCAATGGTGTTCACATGGCTTCATGCTCAAAAGGGATCTTAAGAGAGAATGAGGAACCACTCAAAGGAATCACAGAACTGCTTAATCGCACATTATGGAGACCTTTTTCTGCCACCAGATCTTGCCACCAGCTGCTTCTTTCTATATAAGGCATGACCTGGGATAGGGTTAATTTCTCCAAGGTGGCCTTTGAGACAGGGAGCTGCTTTTATAGAAAGACCAATGAGAAGGGGATTGTCTGGTGCTGTACTGCCGTTTTTCAGTATGACAGTGTTTGGCATGTAGATACAAATTGAAGGATTAGAAACAGGTGTTTGGATGGGGAAAAGGCTCTTAATTATGAAGAATATAGTTGCTGACTGGTGGTTCTCCAGTTAAATGGACTTGTCATCACGATCCTGAGCTCTGGAAATAAACAATACCCAAACATTTAATATTAATTAGAAATGTTACGCACACATATGCTAATATTGAATGACATGTTCACAGACTGCACAGCTGAAAAGAACTGTGAATTTTTGAGAGATCCCATCCCAGCTAGAATTACCTCTCTAGGGAAAAGAAAACCCCAAGGTGACAAATTTTCATGTATAGCAACTCATCTGCAAAAATTGGTCAGACTTTCCAATTATTACTTGGTCCAATGACAGAATGGGCGGGTTAGGCACCAAACTGAACCATCAGGGTCCAAAAAGTGAGCTCTGCATTGTAAGCAGATGATCCAAAGTGTTACTGCTTTTGTCTGTTCACTCCATCCCTTTGGCAGAAGAACAGAGAGCTGTGGAGCGATACCTTCTGAAACCACCACAGATGGCTACCCGGTGCATCTGAGCCTTTTGTTCAGTCATCCTCTGCCCTGCAAAAAGCCTCGGCAGCTGCTTCTTCCTCCAGCCCATCAGGAGTCTGAGATACATTAGATCTCCCTTCCCTTGACTCTGCATGACCTTGGCAGTGATGGTGCCTTTGATGCTCCTTTCCCATTTGTTCCTTTTCCAAAGGATGAAGTGGTTTTTGCTCCTGGGTTGTTCTGGCAGCTGCCCTGACTCCAGAATCAGCGTTTTGCTTACTGCCTGGCCAAGCTGCAATCTGTCAGCGTGGGGTTTACAAGGTTGTGCATGGGAACCAAAGTGAAAAAAGAACAAGAGGAGACAGCTGAAGATAAGATAAGGATGTGGGCTTGAGTAGGAAGGGTAGCTTGTAGGAAATCACAGCACTTTGATGATGAACGTGCATCCAATAAACCAAGGGTGATCTATTTCTTTTGTGTCCAGCAGAACTATGCTGGTGCAGAACTGAGCTGGTATTTCCTTCTGATCCATTCCTCAGACTGCTGTCCATACGCCTTCAAAGAGTTTCTCTGCAGATGTTGTAAGTCCTCCCCCTCTGTGCTGAGTCTTAGTGGCCTTGCAATGCCAGGGTCTCCCCTTTGTGTTTTCAATTTTGTTCCTTCTAGCCCTGCTCTTTGGTTAGCTCTCATACCTCAGTCCTGAGATATGCTCTACCATGATGGGAAGAAAATAATAATCTAATTTTTGAAATCCGGGAGGGTTCAAAAATAGTGGAGAAAGAAAAGGGGGGAATACACAGACATACACCTCTGGAATTAATCCTCCATTTGAAATTCAGTCACTGGTCAGAAAACCCCCAAACCCTGAGAGCTGAAGTGCAAATGACTAATGATTTACCTTTTAATCTAAAGTGTACTTTGCTCCAAAGAGCTTTGCTGGGGTGGATTTAGCACCAAAAAGCCATCTATCGCCCCTCCTCTGGAGTCTGCTTGGGTGGCTGAATAGCAGAATCAGTCAGCAGTGGCTCGCAGCCCACCCCTAAGGTAAAGCAGCAGCACCTGAATTATAGGGTCTTAAGGAAGGACTTGAGTAATCACACTGTGACTGAGTTAAAGGGTTTCATGGGGAGTGGGAAAGCTGAGAAGTGTTATCAGCCTTCCAGGACTCTCACCAGGGTAAATGGTTGCAACAGTTTGAGTTTTTTCTTAAACAGGAGGTTATTAGAGGGACAATCATTGCTATAGCAGGCTTATTCACTGGGCCTTTGCAGGGACGTTTGCTGAGATCTTGCATCTTGTTTTTCCCTTTACAGATAGATTTTCTAGTGCGGGAACCTGCGGCTGAAATGGCCAAGTTTGGCAGAGCTGGTGCAGCTAAATCTGATTCTTCTCAGGCAGTGCAACCACAAGACACAATCAGTACAGCATCACTGGTGAATCTGAGGAGCCTGATTTATGTCATGGCTTTTCCCTGGGTTAGGTGGGCTGATGACTTTCTTTATGGTGTCATCTTAGTCCTATGCATGTATCTGGCTGTTGTGATCTAGCAGAATTGACCTGATTCAGCCCCTCTCTCTCTGCCTCTAAAACAAGCACTTTTATGTTGTCTGAGTCTCCTTCCAATTCCTCCCCATAACACATCATTCTCCTCCTTGGCAGACTTGTACAGTTAAAAGTTAAGGACCAAAAGGAAAAAAAAATGCCACCTCTCTAGCAAAGGCAAATAAATGAACAGCACACATGAAAACGGCTTGCCTTGAAACTTAAATTGCTTGTTAACTTTCTTCTGTTTTTGGCAGGGAAACATATTATTGCCAGTGCCCCAGCCTTAGGAGCTTGGCTGCTTTTCAATATCTGACTAGGGCTTCAATGTTGGGAATTTTATTGTCTTCAGCACCTGCAAAGGCAAAGCTAATAAGTACCTGAAGTTTCAAGGTAGAGTTTGATGCTGTTTGGTTCGTTAATTGAATTTTTAGCCTGATTTGCTAAGGAAACAAAGCTTTCTAGCTGTGTGCATGTGTCCTGACATTAATTTTTAAATCAAAAATTCATGAGGAGTGGTACCCAAAAAGGTATAAGAAGTATCCAGTTAGAGATGAGAACTTACTTCTAGTCTCCAAAAGTAAGAAAAAAAAGCAATGTGAGGACTTCTTTGAGTATCCCTGGGCGAATCCACATAGAAACATACTGCCCGGGTGCTCCAACCCAACATGGAGCCTCCACCCTGATCTTGCACCATGTCCTGCTGCATTTTAAGTCTTTTCCTGAACCATTTCTGTTGTGGGCTGAATGCTATTGATCCTTGTCATGGCAAACATTTCATTCCTCCCATGGGAGGCATGGACCATCCGCCTTCACTTCACGTTCATGGCACCTAAGCCCTGGGCCCCACTACATCTGATGCCAAAAATCTTTGACAGCATGTTGTGAGGATTTTGGATGATCCAGGTTCTCCCCAGAAAACAGAAAAATGACTGGGGGAAGTCCTTTCCAGTGTTTTTTTGTAGGTTTCTTCAGTTCCTGTTTCCTCTACATAGTGCTGCTTTTCCTCAGAGAAGCTCAGGTCACTCCACTGAAGGTTGAGAGCTAAGATCTACTTGAAAACTCTCCTTCTGCTTCTGTAGCTCATAATTTCTGATCAGTGCATTGTGTTTGACACCCACTGAGTAATTAAAAGAAGTATTTTTGCCAGCTTTGTTAAATGCCTTAAGCAATTGTATCTTGTAAGAGGAAGAGATAGTTATGCAAAAGAATGACACTATAACCAGTTAGACACCAACTTGCAATGTTTCCTATCTATTGTAACAAAAAAATCCTCATAAAAACACCAATATTCCACTAAGAAGGAATTGATTCCCACAAGTAATACATACCAGACACTCAGTTCACCAGGGACTTTGTAGTTTCTATTCACATTATATACCAGGTATTGAGCTGTTATGGAGAAACTAGGCTAAAACAGTTGGATGGAATGAAAGTTGATTGCAGACAACTCAAGAAATTTAGAAGGAAATACCTCACAAGTTCTTCTGAGCAGGGTCACACAAAGGGTAGTTGTTTTAATTCTTGTGAACTTGATCCTGAATCAACAATGACTTATGCACGTACCTGGCTTGGCAAACAGAATAAATTTCTGCTGCCTGTGCATTTAAAGCACATTTGCCTTCAAGGGGACTTTGCCCAGAACTTAAAGTTAATCGCATGCCACTGAAGATTTGCAAAAGTAGGTCTAAGTAAGGGTGGCTGCAGTAGCCAAGATGAATTGAAATTGGAAAGATGGTATCTCTGAACATGTTGAGCTGAAATGGCCCTTCCTTCAGCTCCTTCTGTGTCGGCTCCTCTGTGCTTCTGGGGAAATGTTTGAGAGTTGTCAGAGGAGCAGAAGCATATATCTCACCTTCTGGCACAGCTGTCCAGTCCAGCAAGGGTTGTCTTCTTCCAGTAAAGAGACACCAGTAAAATGCTTTGCTAGGAATTGATTCAGGGTTTGTGGTGGGAGGCAAAGCAGTAAGAGAGAAGGTCATTAAGTTTTTATGGGCCTAAAAAACCAGAAACATCTGCTAAAGAACTGTTCAATGCACTGAACAAAGGAAGCTCCTTCAGTCTCTTTGTATGATCCATACTGTTGTAGTTGAGAGCAGTGACTGTAAGAGGGATTTAGCTATCAAAAGCTGTTGATACATTGATTTCATTCTCTATATTATCAGTCTGAGCCTTGCGAGTAGACTGGTGGGCTAGACTGAGCTTTGGAGTTTATTTTTATTCCTTCCCATCATCGCCAAAATCTTGTGGATGGTTCCTGAGAGGCAGGAGGATTTGGTGCCATTTGGTTTAGTGGAAGCGTTAGGGAACATGGAAAAACAATTCCAGCAATTAATTTCCACAGAAATATCCATTTGCTTACAGCTGCTCTGACTGGATCATTTTAGGTGAGAGGAGGGTGATGTGGAATCCTCTGAGGTCCTACCACAGAGGACATGGGCAAACGAGACCTCCTTCATCCCTGAGAAAGAGCAATAATCCCATCTTCTTTTTTTCGCAGGGCACAGAGAGGGAGCTGGAAGGGACCTGGGATAAATGAGTCTATGTGCACCTTGGACAAATTACATCAAGTAAATCTATGAGGATGTGACCCAGAACTGCCAATTGTCAGCAGTCTTTAAACTATCATCACTTTGCTATTTGCTGGAATAAAGCTGGTTTTTTTTGTCGTTTATGTGATGAGCTTCAGTTCGTGTACTGCAGCAAAAGTGGTGGATTGACTCAACAACCACTTTGGAAACACATTTTGGAAGTATTGCAGTTTGTGGCTCCATTAGCCTCCCAGTAAAACTCTGCTGCAGAAAGTCTCTGGCCTTAATTTCTGTGCAGAACAAATTCTGGTTCAGTGTAGATGTAGGAAAAAAAAATCTCAAAGTTCAGATAGGATCCAAATATGCCTTTTAAATAAATCCAGTTACCAGCATCAGACAAGCCACTACTTTCCTTGGGTTGCAGTAATTAATAAATCACACCCTTTGAGTTTAATGCCAGGATTAGCGACAAACACCAGGTCTCTCTTATAGAGCTCAGAAGCACATGGATATTGACACTGCATTGTAATTAGCATGTATGAGCAGCAGAGGGTAGTGTATTACACAGAAAAACTTCCATCAGGGTAGCCGAGGCTATTTTTGAGAGTGTTTTTCAGAAAGCCAGATTGATAGCAAACATTTAAATTGAAAGCAGGCTAGGCCCCTCCCTGCTGCAATCCCGGTGTGGCTGGGCTTGCTGTGTGCAAGCATTACTTGCCACATTGTTTAAAGATGATTTAATAAGAGATATTTGTTTGGGTGCAGAACATTTGTCTGCGATTAAATGCTCCAAACTTCTGTGCTGCACTGAGGTGTGATGCTGTACTTGAAGTCTGATTTCCAGGTGTCCAGGCAAAGCATATGCTGTCAACCACGGTTTTCCAGGGTCCTGCCTCTTGTGCATCTCCGCTGTGTCCCCTTCTGACTGGGGAGAGATATGAATATGCCTCATCCTCCTCCCACAGGCACTACACTAATTACCTTGGAAGAGTGCCACAGCCCACCTGAGGGGGTCCCTAGCCTGGGTCACCAGGGACTGCATTGTAGGGCTCACCCAAAACTGCAGCTGCTGCTCAGTGTAAAAGCAGCTTTGAAAAGGTCAGTCTTATCAGGGTTCGGGGAACAGGGCTGGCTGGATATGGGATGGGTTAAGTACCGTGAGGACTATCAATGTACCCTCCCTCCTCTTCCTTCCTTATATCTATGCTGAGGTGATTTGCTCTGGCACTACGGAGCTAATCTGTACCTTTCCAAGCACTTGCTTTTTCAAGAGTGGTTGAAGAATTAAGGAGGTGTATAAGCCTCCTTTGCGCTGCTATTTCACCTATATACCTTTCACATTCCAGGATAAATAGTAACAGTCCCAGTAGAGAACATCTCATCTTGTCATCTCAATGGTTCTGGAAAGGAGAGCTCTAAACAGCTCATTTGGTGATTGCAAAATTTCTCTGCCTTTCGTATAACTCAAGAGAATGAAATCTGGTAACTGGTGCTGAGGGAAGCTGTTAGAGAACAGCTGTGCTGTTTGAGATAATACATGTGTATTTGCACATTAATATTTACAGATATTCTTAAATGTGAGAATTCTACTTTTGATTTTTTTGCAAGGAAGTCCTTGTATAACAAACACTAAACAGACTATAATGATATAGGCAAGAGCAGACAGTACTTCTTAAGGATGCTGGGGAGACTCCTCATTGTCTGCTTTCTCCCTTTGATTGGTGCATCACACAAAATTTCACACTGGGAGGTGTCCCTAGGCAGGATGGTCTTTCTTGCATCTGCTTTTGGATGAAAGAGGTCAATGAAGAAGCTGTTCTTGAGCTTTCTGGTTACTTACACCTTGCGCAGACCTGTCACCAACTGTGTCTCCTACTGAAAGTGCCTGTAGATAATTGCACCTCCACTTATCAGAACCGTAAATGCCTGTACACAGTGAGCAAGCTCCATCTGGTAGGCTAAAATGTGGTCCAGAGATGTGCAGAGAGGCAGCTGTGCTTCTCCGTGTTTGGGCTACAATGGTTTCAGTCTGAAACAGCTAGGGGAAAGGTTTCTGCCTTTTGTATCATAAGTGGCTTTTATGGCACTTTCGTGGATACTGAAGGAGAGTCTAGACTCCTCTTGGGCAGAAGGAGTACCTTTTGCTATTCCCATCACCGGATCACTTTGCAAGTGGGTGCATTTCCCAAGGAGCTGTGTCACTGAGTAGAAAATTCTGATACAATGACTGGGAGCAGTGTATGAGGATCAGGGGCTGTGCCCTGCACTGGTTCATGTTGACACTGGTTGGGTGCCCTGAGTTATGTTATTGTCATCAAGTGCTACCTATGTGTATCCGGTTAAAACCATGGTCCTCTCTGCTGCTGACTTTCCCTCTGACATACTAAATTCAAAGTAACCTAATCTTTTTGACTCAATAAAGTGGTTTTGTTGCTCCCTTTCCCTAATGAACTTCCTGAACACCCGCCAAGATGCTCATAACAAGAAATGTTATGAAAGTCATTTCCTAAATGGTTTGGTGTTTAATTTGGTCCTTATGGCCCTGGATAAGTTAAAGACTTTTGATCTGCTTAATCACAGTTATTTGTTTTATGGTCTGAGGCCTTGGGGTCCTGCGGCAGTCATTCATCTATATCTTGCGCTACAATGCTACTTTCTGTCCTTAATCGTCATCTTGGTGATAAAGGTGATTTATAACTTTGCTTCTTCCTGTTCAGAGTGGGATATGACAGCTACAGTCTCTCAGGTATGCTGCACCCTTCATCGAACAAACCATTAATTCTAGCACAGCAAAGGTGTCTACCTAACTGGTTTGGAGGTCCTGAGACATGTGTATCTCCCCTTAGATAAATGAAGTCAATTAAATCTCCCATTAAGATCTTCTAGCTTCCACAGATGGTCTTTCTTTTTCTCATATGATAATCATATTAAAATTGCATGCAGAGCCATTTGTACATTTTAACGTTAGCGTTCGCTGCTCCAAATCAGCTGGGGGAAGAGGGAATTGTCACAGTTTTCATCAGCCTCTTTTGCTGTCATCATAATCCTTCCAAAGGGACCCACTGCAGCCTGAGTCATTATCAGCTAAAATGTGTTTGAGTGAGCAGGTGAAAAAAATAAAACAGCTAATCCAGGACTTTCCTGGGAGTCCATTGTAAAATGGAAACATGTTTTCTGAGAAATTATTTCTGAAGAAATGAACAGGGCCAGGGGATGCTGTGCCCAGCTGGCTCTTCTCCAATTCTGTTGAGCCAATACTTTTGGCAATTGAGAAAAGCAAATTTGAGCCTTAGAGCTCTCTGCTGCACTGGGGTTTGGGACTGGTCAGTGCTGAGTGCCCTCAATTTCCACTTGTAATGATGAAGGCAATGACAGTATTGGAGAACACAATAGTGTAAGATTGAAAGGGGTCTTGTAGGTCAGTACGTCAAGTTGGCTGTAATCAAAAACAGCACCTCATACCCTCTTCTCAAACGGTATGAAGCTCTATCTTAAAGAGTCAGTTTTTCTCGCTTTAAGCTCCAGCTGGGACTTGATTTAATGGAACTTTTTTCTAATTGCCAGCTTAAATATATTAATGAACAATTTTACATCAATTTTTCTTTTTGTCAGTGTTTTCCTTCAGCTTCAGAGTACTTTTCTCCGTCTCTCTGTAGAGAGGAATCAGTTTCCTTCAGCTATCTCTTTGCCAGGGTGAGCAAGCCTTATTTCAGAAGAGTTCTCCACTCCCATATTTTCCTTACAACAATTTCCTACCACTTTTCCAATTTCAGCTTCAGTCTCTTGAAGAAAAGTAAACGTCTCCTTTGTACAATGACTTTACTATATCTTTACATCTGCCTGAAAATATGTGGATGCCTATCTGAAGTTAGGAGAAAGGAACTAAAGAGCCGTCCATTCTCACCAAAGAGCCTACAAGTGGATCTTGGGGTGGGGCTCATCTAACTTCAGCTATTTAATAGCTATGTCTCCAGTTCAGGTTTCTTTCTAGTTAGTATAGAGAGAGGGATATCTCCCAAGAACAACGGAAGATATCTTCCAAAGATACCTGCATAGATGGACTATGAGCAAATGAAGTTCATTGTAGAAGTACCTGTCTGTTTTATTGACCATGAGAAGCTGAGATGACCACCTTTGCCATGGTGTCTAGCATTTAGAGACAGCTAAAGGGAGCGAGATGAAATTTGAGAGCTGATGTTAGACACAAGCTGCTGAATACTTGGGCACAGATTTTCCTGCTCCACCCTTATTGATGGTACTGGCCACATGATTTGACCCTTGCCTATGCAAGGCCATCCAGGGACTCCTGAACTCGGCAGTCTGGGAAGAGGTATAACAAATTCAGCTCTGGCTTGCACCAGCGGTTCTCAATGATTTCAGTAGCATGACATGAGAGACCAGAAGAACCTCAAAGACAGTCTGTGGGGCAGGTGGCCCCCATGGAGATCAGCGTAGTAAATGGTGGGATATGTAAGAAAATATTCCATCAGTGGGACATCATATATATTTCTCAAACAACCAGCAGGGCCTGCATGTTACTAATGGCTCTCTAGAAGAAGAATGCCCTGGATTTACAGCTCAAGGACAGAAACTTCATCAAAAATTAATGAAGAATTAATTTTCATTCTCATTTATTTTACTTTACATTTGCAGACAATGAGCGTTACTGCTTTGATGAAATATTTCTTATTATAGACCTGTCAAGTCTGCTACAAAAAGAACATGGATTATTTTTTCAGTGCGTGAGAAGCAGTTTTTATCAATTTTTTGTGATCACCTGCTTATAGCTAATGTCACAGTTTTCAAAGTAACTAAAACAGGAGGAAGGTACTTAATGCCCAATAACTGTTTTTTGTGAACTAACAATCTAAGTATGGGATTAGAAACAAGGAAACTCAGATCTTGTAGTACTCTGTTATAGCCTTAGGCAAATGGTTTCACAACTCTGAGTCTCTTTCATCATTTGTGGATGGAGAGCACCAAGGAGATGCAGTAATGTAAAAGCAAGTGTTTGGCTTTAAAGCTGATGCTTATAGAAATAAGCAATCTATAGACAATACTTCGCCACTTCTGAAACAGTTCCCACTAGAAAAAATGTGCGGTAGAAGTTCAATGAAACTTAATACCAAGTAACAAGACATGACTGTGCTGTGTGGTGAACTGGAAAAATGATGCACTTGGAAATGATATTCATAAGCATCCATCAGGCTAATAGGTAATGGGAAATGTCAAAGTCCAGTCTGAGCCTATCTGTATCTCCTTGACTTTGGTGTCTACCTGCAGTTGTTGGTTAGCTGCCTCTTTGAAGGAAGATTTGCTGGCAAAATCATACCTTTCATCTAGGCTTTTATTTATGTGTTTTATAAGCATAGAAAACTGGCCAATTTTTTCTTTAAAAAGGCAACAGGTGACAGTGATGTGTGCCTACTGTTGAGAGTATAGCAAGAGTATTTGGTTGAGAAGCAGTGTACTGGTTTGTGGTCATTTTCTTTTTAGCCTGGGAGTTTAAATTTGTGTTGTTGTACTTCCCAAGCTCCTTGACCTGCGTGCTATTGAAGAGCACTGCTGTGTCACCATGTGGGCAAGAGCCCAATGCATGGACCACAGCAGGAGGGCAAATTACTTTCTACCCTAGTGCTTAAACCCTGGGCTAAGTGAGTGGTGAGAGCTGTGGCTTGCTCTCCCTGCTCCAGCTTTGTTTTCTGTCTAGCTGTCTGTCATGTTCAGGAAGTTAAGCTCCTTGTACACTTTCTGGCAGAGATCCACCCTGCCCCATGGTCATTGTGCAGTGTGGTGTGTAGTCATGTCACCTGAGCTCTGGTGCACCAGAGGAGATTGGATGGCCAGTGCCCTGGCTGGCTGGGTCTTTACTCTTCTTTATATCCTGGAGCCTGGACCTGGTGCATGACTGACATGTGCAGTAGAAATCGTCATGAGACCTTCTATTGGCTTCAGGTGATCTTCAGATGGAGTCTGATGGGAGAAACAAGAGTCTCTCACCTGACTGACAGAATAAATTCTATAAGATGTCTCAAGTCAATCTATGAACTGTAAGTTTTAAGGCACCCTTAACAGCTTCCCCGCAGAAGGGTGACTGTAATGCAGCCCACAGCTTTTCTGCCTTTGAGTCACACAAGCTAAAAATCTCAGAAATGGCTTTTGATTTGAGACTTAGAGCTGAAGGATCAATACAAGTTAGGGCTAAACATTGCAGTACAATTGACTGGCCTCCTGGGTGCTTGCAAAAGGCTGCTGCTGTGAAGACAAATAATAATAATGACAGCCATCATCATTATGGCTTTTGGTGGAAAGATTTAATGGACAGAGTTGAAGAAGTTAAATGTCGATAAACTTAATGTAGTCTCATAAATGCTGAAGTTCTGCCTTCCAAAGGAAAAGTGCCCAGTGTTAATTTAGCTATCAGCATTAAAATGAACTTCTAAGGTGAGGATAGCCTTCCTCATGTGTTGGAGCAGATCTCATGTGGTTTGCATGCCTAGCTTCTCAGCTGCTAACTTTATAGGGAGTCTGCCTGGGCAGTGTTGTATTTTTCTGATTTCCTTCTCTCCGCACTGTGCCTTACTGCTGTGTGTATCCTGTTACATGCTGAGTATGCCAGGCTAATTCTGTAAATTACACCATTGTGTAATTGTTCATAAAAGGCCCATCAAGCCACATGACCCTGCAAATGACACCAGAATGCCTGCTCAAGAGGCACATAAGTCAATGATGACTGTCAAGTCCGAACTAAAATCTCAGAGGATAGAAAAAAAATTATTAGTACTTACAATCTTACCTCCAGACCTTATTGTTTCTATCCTTATTTCCAGAGCAAGTAAAGGACAATTACCAGTGCTTTGATGTGGTTATATACTGAGAATTATTATCCACTGTTTATAGTGCTGCACCACTCAGCTTGGTTATTCTTTTTCAACTGAAAATAAGAAAAACATAACAAAAAAAAAAGAAAAAAGAAAACTAACCTGGAAACACAAGCCACTGGGGTAGGATGGGTTCTCTATTCTGCTACTGCCATTTTTCCTCTAGGTAAAGTCAACTCATAGAGGCAGGAGGAACCTCAAAATGGCCATGGAGTTGTTCCTTTGTAAGGTAAATTATGGCTGGTATAAAGCTGGAAGTGCTGCTGTTTTTGCTTTACTTGAGGCTGTGCTGGTTAATATAAAACAGAGAGCGTATCAGGGCCAAAAGAGGAGGGAAAATATTGCATCTGCAGTGAAGAAAATACAGTGTACTGGAGCACAGCTCGTTGTGGTGTGAAGACATTTGTAAATAGCTTTGCATTCAGATCCTCATGCAATCAGAATTAACTTTGTCTAGCTGATCAATGATTTGCCCATTTACATATACAAATGGTGTGAATACCTGTCCTAGGAAGTCCAGAGTAGAGAAATAGGAATGATCTGATGTCTTGGAAATGGAACCAAACCTCCTAAGTCTATGGGATGTCAACTTTCTAGGTAGACATATTTTGCCTGGAAAGCACCTTTATGTAGGTTAGCTTAGGTTTGTACATCTGTAAATCACCATGGTTTAATTCCATGTGTTTGACTTCTCAGATGGAGATGGGAGACCAGGGTGGTCATTGCGATGCAGCTCACAGGTGGTAACTTGGTGGGGACAGAGCAGCAACACATCTGCTTATCGCCTTGTGAGCATGCAGCTGTGTATATGCATGCAGACACAACTTTGCTACCTGAGGAAGTCACCTTCTCTTTCCTTCCCCTCCTCCTTACCTATTTCAGTCCAAAATGAACCAGGAGAACAAAAGTCTCTTATTCAAAGTGATTTAGCTAAACTGAGAAGCTTGTTTTGGTGAGGAGCTAGCGTATGCCAAGAGTGTAGAGTGGGACATCCTGGTGACCTCCAAGTTTGCAGTTCCCACCTTGGTTTCCTTCACAAGATGTTGTGGCTAAAACCTCAGAAACACTGTCGCTCCTGCTCTCAAAAACCAGACTTCCACTGGGATGTGGCAGTAGATTTCAAATATATCCAGTGTCAGGGAGTTGCTTTAAGGATTTTGGGAAGAGGAGAGTGGATAGTCTTAGCATGGAGACACAGGGTGGAAAACCAAAGGAGTCAGAATATTTCAATTTGTAAAGATCTCCATCTACTGAAGTTATGCAGAGCAAACTAGTGCACTCTGATGCCCACTAAAGGGGTAGGAAGGGGTGGTGTTGTTAGCTGGCACCATCCCCATGTTCTCCCATCACTGCTAGGAAGGAAGCTTCCAGGGCTCCCACCGATGTTCCCTTAGACACTCTAGGTCTCTCCTGATTATGGGAGAAAGGTGTGGGTACAATGGAAACAGCAAGTTTATTGTTGTGGCCCAAACTGCAGTGATGAGGTGCAGGGCTGTTTGCAGGGAACCTGAACTACCCCAATAGCATGATTTGCTCCCCCTTTCTCCCTTTTCATCCTCTTTCCCTCCCAAGTAACCAACACACACCTAATTAATTTCTTTGCATTGGTCACAATTTTGCCATACTCAAACTTGCTATTGCTGAGAAGGTGATTTGTTATTTCTGATATGTAAGGAAAATCACCTTTACAAAGTATTGCTGATATATTCCCCCAGGTACTGCTGCTGGCCTTGCTAGGCTTGGCTCCCCAAAAGGTTCCTGGTGCCTCTCTCGAGTCACCTGTCTAATTTGGCCATGCCTCACAGCACTATCTGTAACTTTATTAGTTTCTTGCATTGTTATTTAATACATTCAGTACTTTCTTGTGTCATGCCTAGTAATTTTCCACATCCCATTCAGTTATCTAGACCTCAGCCAGAGCTTTGTTATCTGCCTGCAGCCCCAGCACTCCCAGCAAGGACCCACTAGGCAAAGGCACGGCAGGCATGGAGAAAGTATTGCATTGCTCCATTTATTTCAATGCTGATTAGTCTAGTCTCTTTAGTTTTTCTCTGTTACAAAAGTTAACTCTTCTAGCTTATATTCTATTAGTCTTTTGGGGTTGAAAAGTCTTTTTCATCTCTTCAAGAACATATGCAGGTCTAGGCATATCCTTATTAGTCCTTGTCACAGACGTTATTACTTCTCTGTTCAGGATCAAATTTCTCTACCTAGTCCTTTGTCTTCTGGAGACTATTTAGGGCTTATGTCTCAGTGCTCACCCAGATCTCTTCCTGGAAAACACTTGTGACAGGAGCAGCTTGTCTTAAATTCTACTAAGAGAAGCAATTCTTTTGGAAAGCATGTCTGCGTTTGGAAAGTATCCATCCAACAGAGTTTGGTCAAATTACTTGCCATTCATTGCTGTCTAGGATAATGCTTTGCAGCTCAACCTTATTAATTCTCAAATGAGACTGAGCAATGCTTTAGAAGGATGCTTAGCTTGATCTACCAGTCCCTTGTTCTGCAACAACATGTCTACTGTTTCAGTTGTGAACAAGAAGAGAAGAGCACCTAGTAATTCTTCACTGACTGCTTACTTTGGCAGAGGTACAAATATTTAAAATGAGGAACTGTTGGGTCATTACTTGCATATCTTATTCAGCTCTTGTTTAGGGCTGAGAATTTTGCTGGGAAAAGGGGTGAAGGAATATCTTGCAAAATTTCAATTATCTTTTTTTGCCCCCCTTATTCAATACAAGTGACTGCGTGCCCTTCCTGGGGGCTGTTTGCCTAGATCAGGAACACCCACATGTGGCAAATATTGAAGGATGAAATTTTTTAGTGGAAAAAAACCAACCCAAAACCAAATCAACCAAAAAACCCAAAAGGAATTTTGGTTATTTAGTTCAATGAGAACAGATCAGGAGGGAAAACTACAAGTATACAGTTCAGTTCTTCCTATGTCAAAAATAAATAAGAAAAGGAAGGGGAATTCCCCAAATCACAGTGATTAGGCATTAATTCTGTGAACTGCGGTTACCCATACATTGAGCTTCAGTGAAAGGATAGCACAGTAATGGATGGATGGATGCCAAATGGCAGCTCCCTGTAGGTAGGAGCTGTTACAGCAAGCCTATGGGAAGAAATAATGCTTGGCTATCCATAAGTGCACCTGGAAAGCATCCATCATCATTACTTATATCGTGCAGGCTCATTAACATTCAGCTCACAGAAGCTAATGGCTAAAAAATCGATGTTACTAGTTGACAAGAATGGAAAGGAAAGAGTTTTTTTTCCTTCAGGCTGTTTGGAAGAGAGCTGTTTCTACCCTGAAACATTGTCCAGAGGGGTGAAAAAATAAATTGGGGGAAAAAAGGAAAAGAGAGGAGAAAAAGTAAATTCCTATTGTAAGCTGCAAACAACAGGCTTTGATAATGCTGTTCCAACCTGTTTCACCACAGAGAAATGGCTCGCAATGAAAAAAAGTGGAAGAAGCTTTCTCTAACCTTTCGGTTTGGTAAGAAATTAATATTGTAGACTTAGCTGGGCCAGTACTCTTTCTCTTTTCTATGTTTCACATATTCCTTGGAGCAGGGTAGCACTAGAGCAACAGCTCCCAGAGCTGAAGAATCCGTACAACAAAGAAAGGGAGAGAAGTGACATCCAGTTTACATCAGGTGTTAAAGCCAAAGCCCTAAACAATCCAGGATCTGTTTGAACTGGGATTTGCTTGTGGGAAAGCAGAGCCACTTACTGGGGATTGACCTTCCTGAGGCACAGATTACAAGGATGCCACGAAGGCGTGAAGTAGCAAAGGGTTTGGACAGTGCTGTGTGGCCCTGGTGAAGGGACAGTGTGACTTCAAAAAACAAGTTACATTATGGCTCACTTGGGGCGTTCAAGCTTTTGAGTGGCTTATTTTCTCAAAGTCTCAAACTTCTCTAAAAGTAACTTTTCGGACACATTTTTCATGAAGTAGAGCCAAAAAGAAGGAAATGATTTCGTAGCAATAGTCATGAAGGTCAGGAAAATAAATGAAAGCAAGATGTGCAAGATTTATACTCGCTTGTTCCTCTGAGTGTCTTCCAAGTAATTTGGGAGGAATTCGGCTTCGGGTACTATAAATGTGCTGTGATGAATAACATTGCAATTTAAACATTATCAGTATGACCTGGAGGTGGGATCAGGGATCACATACAGGCTGCTGAATGGTAGAAATGGAGCTACTTAAAATTCTGATGTGTTTTCTGCATGAGTCAATGCAAGATTGAGATGGTAGGTGTTTGAATATCTGCACACCTTTTATTTTATAGATAATGTAATTATATTCTCACTTCAGCTCGCCTATAAAAAGAACTCAAATTTGCACTAAAAAGATCTTTACCCCTTTTCCGCTGATCATTGCTTAGCAAAGTATTTCACACAAGAGGTTTGTTATCTTTAATAGCACTAAAATTACTTAAAGCAATTACCTGCATCATTTTAAACTCTACAGAGGTTATTAAAATATTCTCATGGCAACTGTAAAGAAATATGAAAATAAGCAAAGACTAAATTGTATTTTGTCTCAAAAAGTCATTTGCTTTAAAGTGTGTTTGGTCTTTAATTTCTAAATAGGCAGTTTTACTTCCTGAACTGAATACCCTCCTTTATGTTTGAGCTTGTACATTCCAACATTAAAGGTGGGTCTGTTCTTAAAATAACCATTTCAACTTCAGGACAAACAAAAAACCCCATGTATTGAAAAAAACCTGCATGGCCTCCTACCAGTGACATCCTTGGACAGAAATGAACCTGAGCTTTGAAAATCTACTACTGAGTATTTTCTTAATTTAGTATGAAGTATGAGAAATTAACTACTTAAAAGAAGACTTGATGTCATATCCTGCATGAGGCTTTGATTAATTTTATTGTGCTTTACACATAAATTTCTTATAGCACCCAGTGACATAGGTCAGCTGAAGAAGAACCTTCCACTATGGAGATTTATTAACTGTTGGTCTAGAGTCCCACCACAAAGGGAAGAATTATACAGGAATTTGTGGGATTATCAGAAAACTGTGTTGCTTGAAGCCCTAGAAAGTGATTCTCTGTTGGCAAGGATGCAGTGTAGTAACACTGTCTCATTGCTACTTGTGACGCATCCCATATATTAGTGCTCTTCTGGTTTCCATCTCCCACATCAACATACTAGAGCAATGTAGAGCTGAAGGTGTGGCTTTTTATATAATAATGATGTTGAAGGAAATTAGCATAGATCTAATTTAGGGATGAAAAGAGCAATTAATTTAGAGAGTTTTGACTTCTATGCCAGAGACGTTACCCCAGCAGACCTCCTGGAACAGGGCAGGAACCTGTTCAAAGCAAAGTGCTACAGCATGACAATAGCACTGGTGAACATGAAAGTAAAAATAATTGAAATAATGGAAAAGCTAGAGCAAAAATGTTACCATTTATTTTTACATCTACTGTTGAGATAGCACATTTGTAAAATCTGCTGCAATTAATAATCTCCTCTTGCTGCACAGTTGTTACTAGACCAAGTAGTTTCTTATACTATTTTTCTTACATTGAAGAGCCCTGTGCTAGAAAACTTGGAGGTAACATTTCTTCTAACTTCATGGAAAGTCCAAGGCTAGGTGGCAGTTTGGTCATGATGTGGTGTTTTTCCCCTGTTTAGCTGCAACTTGAAATCAATTACAATCACAGCAGAAAAGCTAAAAGTTGCTGACTCAAGCAGCCCTTTTCTGGCAATTTTGTACTTAATGATGCCTTCCCTCCCACCTCCACAGATATATCTGGAATCAGAGATCAAAACTTCCCCAAGTTGTTAAGCTTCTGCCATCTGCAAAGCCAAGAGTTCAGAGACCATGTCAAAATCATTACCTGCAATTGAATGAAAAGCATTTCTTGTTGTTCACGGTCATAGAAGGAAGTCCTTTTTCTACCATTTTCATATGGTTTCATAGAGTTTGAGGTCAGAAGAGGTGATTAGATTATCTAATCTGACTTGCTGTGAATTGCAAGTCATTACATCCTGCTTTGGTTCTCCCACCATTTGTCTTCTCAGGCAACAAAACCATTGGGAAATATAAGCTGGGAACGGGAGAAATGGAAATAAAATTATTATTAGTTCCTGCAATGGCAAGGAACTGACTCATAATGCTGGGTATGGCCAGGTGAGCATCTGATTCTCTGTCCCAGTGCTTCAGAGAAAGCCAAAATCCAAATGAAAAAAACAACCAACAGCTGTGAAAGTCCAGGAAGGTACAACCAAGGAGAAAGTTTTCTCCCACGTGTCAATCTCCAGAAGCTTATCGGTGAGCTCTGATTCCTGAGCTCTGCTGGTAATGTTGGTCGGTATCAGAAAGCAAGAAAGTCTGAGTATATTTGGCCAGATGGGCATGCAAGGAAATGTCTTTCTGGCTGATTGAGTAGCTTGACCTCTGAAGTCCTGTCTTAATATCTGCCAATATCATGAGTGTTCAGACAATAATTTTCTTCTGCAAGGACAGGTAAAAAGAAGCAACCAGGGAGATTACAATTTTTAAGCTTGGAAGAAGTTCGCATAGGGTGAGATTGCCCAAAACTAGCTTGAAGCCTGTCTTCTCCAAAGATACCCTATATAATTTTTTGCCTCTTAGCAAACAAACCTGTGATTTGTTTGTTTGGCTTTTTTTTTTTTTTTTTAAATATCTTTTCATTCCACAACACATTTAGTCCAGAATTGATTTCGTCTTTTCTATTTATATTCCTGGAGTTGATGACAATTGATGTTCTTTCATTTGAGTTTCAAAGGCATGAACCACATGATCAATTTATGCCTTGCCACAACTCACCTCAGGATACGATATATACCTGGCATCTAGTTCCTGGGTAACAGATCTTTAGGACAGCTTAATGACTGATGCAGCTGTGCAAGTGGTGATGATGAAAAAAAAAATCCATATTTCAGCTTTCGCTCAAAATAGGGGACATTCAATCAGTAATTCTGAGGGAGGACAAAGGCAGAAATGTGAAAGCTTTTGGCCTCTGCTCATTTTTATAGCTGTCAATAGATATAGTTTATGTTGGCTTCTAGATTTACTCAAAGACAGGGGTCAGATAACTTGTTTGCCATTAAAAGAGCATTTTAATGCAAGCTTGATAAGGTCTGAGATGTCACCATTTGGAAACACAACAAAATGTCACTGACCTTCCTTTACAAAGGTTTGATGATCAGAGATAAAATGAAGATGAGAACAGCGTACATGTCAGATCTGTGGCAAGGAAAGCTGGGAAAGTCAGAGAAACAGCTTTGAGGTTAATGGTCCCAATTCACCAAGCTTTATGCACGTCTGACTTCAAGCATGTCATCGAGTCACATGAATGTACATAAAATGAATCACCCACCTAAGTTGGCCTCATTTTTAATTTCTGTCCAGGATGGGACTCAAAAAGGATAAATACAGTAAATGCCTAGAAAGAAAAAGAAAGTTTAGGAAACTTCCTGTTATTCACTGCCATTATGAAACATCAGTAGAGGGCTCAGGTCTGCACAGAGCTCAGATCACCGGCTCTTCTGACTAACTCAACTTCTGTTCAAGAAGCGATGGTCATGCTGAACCAAGAAAAGCAGAGAAGTGGATTATGTTAATTATTGTTTGCAAATCCATAACATATTAAATTCTGGAATGGAAATCCTGCTGGATATGTAGGAAGGAGGACAGGGAGAAACATTAGAAGTCCACCTGAGATGCAACCTGCCCCAATATGCAAGTAGGCAACAGGGAAACTCCAATTAGACTTGAAATTCCAGTTAAATGGTCAAATGACGGTTTGCTTTGGACTCATGCAGATAGGTTTTTTTTGTTGTTGTTGTTGTTCTCTGTCCATGTTTCCATGTTGCAGTGCAGGAGAGAGCTGGGAGATGCAACTGAGAGAAAAGCGTGTATGACAGTGCTTACCATGATGAGGTACAGAGAGAGCAGAAAGAGAAGGGATAAACAGGACTGATTGAGAGTGGTTGTAAAATAAATATTATTCTATAACTTGGTTTGGAACAGGGAGAGGTTTCATCTGCCTTTTAGGCAACAAAGTTCAGGGCAGCAGCATTCTGATGCAGATCAGAAACAAAACAGTGCTTCAGACAGAAAATGTGTGAACTTGGGCAGGTGCTGGTGTAAAGATGGGACAAATTGGCTTTTACCAGCTTCCCTGGGCATGTTGCTCTGAGGAGAGCTGCCACTGTACCCAGTCTCACAGGTGCTATTAGTGGTCCCATCGTGACCGTGGGGGAGCAGGATAAAGCAAATGAACGTGCCTCTTACGGCAGTGAGCCCACTGCAATTAACACCTGTGTGAAGCCATGGGTGGCCAAAAGGTTGATGTTTCCCTGCTCTCTAGTGTACAGTATTCAACCACTACACCCTGTGGGCAGGTAATTGGACTCTGGTGCTTTTTCTTTGAAGTGTTTGCTGGAGCACTGGAGGATTTTGTTAGATGTTTTATCTTTTATGTATCATTCACATCATTTTGGCAGTTCTCCCAACATAGCAGTGATGTTTTTTGAACTTTTTTTTTTTTTTTTTTTAAATAGCAGAAAACCAAACTATTATTAAAACAACGCAAAATATTTGATGTCCGTATCAATTAAATGAGTAAAACCAAAGAGGATTGTGGACTCTTTACTTGAGTAAATTTTGTTAAGGAATAGTTTTATAAAGGTCAGAGCATGAGCTCTTTGTCTGTCGTGTTGTTGCTCATGGAAAGTTCCACTGCAGATAGCATCACAGCGATTTTTCTTTGAAGTGTTTGCTGGAGCACTGGAGGATTTTGTTAGATGTTTTATCTTTTATGTATCATTCACATCATTTTGGCAGTTCTCCCAACATAGCAGTGATGTTTTTTTAACTTTTTTTTTTTTTTTTTTTATTAGAGAGCATACTGTCTGTCTGCTGGCTCTGGATTAGGAACAGCTCTTCCTTTAAGCTACTTAGAGATGAATTTTAAGGGGCAGAAAAAGAAGGTGGGGAAAGACTCACACCTGACTTTGTGAGACAAAGTAAAGGGCAGTATTATAATTTTCCTGTTTCTAGTGTATCAGCAGCCTATTCAGGCCAGTGATCTATGCCTAAGAGGGAGACCATTTCTTTGACAAAGAGGCTTGGTGAGTGGGGAGGAAAAGACAGAGTTGTTCTCATATCTTTGTAAAAAGCAAAGCTCCTTCTGCAAAGAGGAAAGGAAAGGAAAGGAAGCATGGAAACTTGTTGTTCGCAGGCGAAGGAGCCAAAAAGTAAACTTTTTTAGTAAAACCTTGCACCAAGAGGTATACGGACTGCCTGATCCTTCCAGGAGAAACATCTCCAGGAGATAAGCCCATGGCTGCTCTCAGCCAGGGCAGCAGAGATTTTGTGGCTCTGAGGGTTTGCGGAGTAGCTCAGTCCCACAGATGATTCAAACTGCTGGGTGCTGAGGTACGTTGAGTTCAGGAACCACTAGGAAATGAGGCTTTATATTGTAGCGCTAAAATACTCAGGGAAAATCTATTAAGGCAGAGCTAATTCAGCTGCAGGATGGGGTCAGCAGGCAGCACAGCGAGGAGAGCAGGAGACTCTAATTTACACAAACTATCTACCACAAGCAAACACACCAGGGGTGACGTTTAAATGGTCTCTTCACTCTAGCTGTGTTACCAAAACCAGCAGCATAAAAAAAGCAATTTGTGGATGATACTAAACTAGGGGGAGAGTCTGGTGTGACAAATGACAGAGCTGCTGCCCAGGGGACCTGGATTAATTTGAAGACAGGGCTAGAAGAAACCCCATGAGGTTTGGCAAGGGGAAGCACAAAGTTCTGTTCATGCTGTAGAGAAACCAGCTGGGAGCCGACTGCCTGAAAAGCAGCCCCACTGGAGAGAATTTGGGGGTAACAGGGGATGCCAGGAAAAATATGACGAAGAAATGCACTCCTACTGTGATGAGTCACATCCCGCATGGCCAGCAAGCAGGGGAAATTTATTCCCTATGGCTGGTACTGCTGAGGCTGTACCTGGAAAACTGTGTCTGGAGATGGAGTGGGACACAGATAATTGAATGAAGGGCCACCATCCAGCCAGGACTGGAGCGGGTGTGCTGCAGGGGTGGTTGAGGGAGCTGGGCTCACCAGGGCTGTTCAACCAACCACAGCCTGCGGTTCCTGGAAGGGGAGCTGCAAAGGTGTGAGGGCTGACGTCTTTCTCAGCAAGGACAGAGGAGGTAACAGGGGCACAAAGTGCAGGTTGAGAGGTTCAGGCTGGGTTTTAAGTAAGCCTTTCTTTACCAGGCAGGTGGTGCAGCCCTGGGAAAGGTGCCCAGAGCTGCAGTGAAATCTGTCTGAGAAGATTCCATGACTCTGCTAGATGAAGCCGTGGCTGAGCAGATCTATATTACTGATGGTCCTGCTTTGAGCATGAAATTGGACTAGAGATCTCCCATGACTAGCATTTCCATGACATCATGAAGAAGCCATAAGAGTGATCTGTAATTTTTTTCCTGTGAATGACACCATAAAACGTTATACTAAAGGATTTTTGTATTTAAACAGTAATGCCAAGGCCTATGATTTTTTTCCCAGGGATTAATGATTTACTGGGAGAGCTGGGCTTGAAGCAAGACTGCAGAGCATTAAGACGGTTGACCATCAGTTTCACAGAAAATGCCCAAGAGTGAGGTTGTTACTGCACTTGGAAGAGCATGTTTTAAAGGGTACTAAGTTATGGGGTTTTTTTGTCATTTTTTATTTACTTTGCTGTGAAATAATTTCTGAGGAATGAATGAAGAGGTGTCAAAACAATTTCTAAAAGGTGGCAGGAAGATGAGCAGGGAAGTGGAAACGCCTCAAATGGTTAATACCAGAGACGAATTAAAGTGATTTGACAAGGATTTCAGGAGTTTTCTGCATGCTCACTTCAAGAGGTCATCTAATATGAATGACGCTTGAGCAAAATTTGTAAAGGTTGGACAAATGTAGCCATTAGCAATCTCAACCAACCTTGAAAAGTTATTTGCAGGAATTTATCTCAGGTTTTCTGCATTTATTTGTGAGCAGATTTTGCTTGTTTGGTTTATTAAAGTTATTTTGCTCATCATTCAGAGTTATTCAGTGATGTTTTCTGTGAGAAAATTTCCACTTTGCACTGAAGTTTACTGCAATAGTGGCTTTCCAGATTTAGCCTTCTGAATTTCCCATTTGTCTTTTGTCTTTCCTTTCCTTGAGAATTTCTGTGTGTGGACATAAGCACAGGAAGAAATCTGCAGAAAAACACTGACTTTGCAAAGCATGTCCAGTGAATTTGTGCTTTTCATTTTAACAAGTGCTTGAGAAGACTTGGCAAGTTGAAAAGTAGAAGGCTTAGATGAAGTGAGACAAATAAGGTGATTATAGCCCCTCTTATCTCTGTCAGGTACAATGGTTACATTCTGGGTCAGGGGCTACATGGCCACACGCTCTTTTTCTGTCCTCCTGCCCTCCATCCCTTATTTCTGGGACAGGATTGCATCTGGCCTTGCATGAAGTGTTTTTTTAGGAGTAATAGTTGATGTCAATATCTTTCCAACCTCACTGACATAAATTACAGTGCTGCTTTACTTGGTGTGCCAAATACTGTGTTTTGTTGGATTATCTTGGATTTGTCTATGAACTGTCTATCTCTGGAGTCATGCAAAGATAGGTTCATGCTGGCTTTCCCGGGAGCAGACTGAAGTTTGAAAGGAGGATCCAGTTTCTCAGACCTGTGGACCAAAGAAAGTGCAAGTCAGAGATCCTGAAATTAACTGAGACTAAAGGAAATGTAGAAATTTGGGTCTGGTTTTAGGAACCCAAGCACAGCTGCATAGCAAGTGTTTGGTTCATGGTTGCATCAGCTGGTGGTGAAGCCCAGTGGATGTTTCTTTCCAACCATATGTGCTACAAGATAAATCAGTAATGCTTTAGGTGAGCTGTTCCATCAGAAAGCTGGAGAAGCCCTTCCCAGAATCATAGCTTGGTGTGGTGCTCTGTTCACAGAAAAGGGACTCAGGTAGTGCAGCAGGGAGAGCAGGAGGTGCTACCAGTTAGACGTGTTTCCAAACTAGCTGTGCTAAACTAAACCCCTGTGTTCAGCACTCATCTCCCCTTCCACATCAGCAAAGGGGACCTGAACTGGATTTCTGAGTTTGTTTTCTATTGCTGTCAGTCATGACAGAGTCTGCACGAGCCTGTGCAGCTTCCAATTATGGCTTTACAGCGTCGCCAGATGCATGCTGAATGTTTTCTTTTTTTCATCTTTCTTTTGCAACATCAGCTGCTGATCACTTCCAGAGGCAAAGTCCTAACTTGATGGACTAGTGATAAGATCTAATCTGACAAAGCCTTGGCCCTCATTACTTCTGCCTGATGGTATTTCTCAGATAGAAATAAATCATTTGTCTTTTTTTTGAAAATCTACACATTTGTCTCAAGAAGTTGGAAACTGTAGTTCCCTTGCAGCTGTCTCAAAGTGATCCTTTATGCTCCCCATGGAATTTCATTTTTGCTACTAAGCTAAACTTCAAGAAGACTAAACCTTTCTTTCCCCTTGCCTTTTAATTCCCCAGGACAGATAGAGTTGCAAAAGATTCTTTCATCTTGCTTTGTCATTTTGCTGTTACCTTGTGCAAGATGAACATCCCAATAGGTACATTGTATTTGCTGTAACAAGTCAGAGTACTTGTTTATCCAGTTCCCAGAATATGAAACCTTTTGAAATTCACATCCTTTTTGATACTTCAATATGAGAGTCAAGAATAGAGTTCATGTCACCATGATCTAACCATAGGAAGCATATAAACAGGACAGTAACTCTTAAATAGCCTGTGAAGCCTCCCACAGAAAACCTCATCTCCTGTACGGTGAGAACCACCTTAAAATAATCAGAGCAATAATTTGCACAAGGATGACACATTTGTCAATATTTAACAAACATGATTTTGGGACATAACCTTACCAGTATGCAACGTCATGTGCTTTGCAGTTTATAAAGTGCAATTAATAGATGTAATAAACCCATAATGTGATCCACTTTAGCTGCTCTTCCACCTCTACTCAGCTGAGCAGCAAAGCCTCTGTGCTGGCAGTCACACGGGTGATGCCAGGCATCCTCTGGGCTGTGGGTACAATGCCTGAGAGGGAGGGGTGGGCCATGCCCTCTCCCTGGAGCACGTTGTGTCACCTCTGCACAGGGATAATGAACTTCATGATCGCTGCACTCCAAGGATGCTTTTTGCCTTGTTTATCATCAGTGTTATATAAAGCTCCTTATATCGTATCCCCTTTGCCTTCAGTATTTTATGCAGGTTTTTCACCAAACATCAACATCTTTCATGCTGATTCCAATATCTGTGGGAAATAAAACGTGTAACTCTTGCATTGCACACAGGAAAAATGTCAGACCTCTGTCTATTCCAACTATATTGCCAGTACACCTATCTCAGAAGTACATTGTAACTTTGGCAGCCTGTCTTTTTCTAGAGCTCTACATGTATCTCTTCTTCTTCTAATTGATTTTGTTCTTTGCAGACTTCCTTCTTAACCATCTTTGGATGCCCTCTCTTGTCTTTGTTTGTTGCCTCTTATCATATGAATGTTATGAAACATAGAATCATGGAATCATTTAGGTTGGAAAAGACCGTTAAGATCACCAAGTCCAACTGTGAACCTAGCATTGCCAAAGCAAGCATTAAACTGTGTCTGTAAGCACCGCATCTACACATCTTTTAAATACCTGAAGGGATGGTGCCGCAATCACTTCCCTGGGCAGCCTGTTTGAATGCTTGATAACCTTTCAGGTAAAGAAATTATTCCTAATATCCAATCTAAACCTCCCCTGGCACAACTTGAGGCCATTTCCTCCTGTCCTACTACTTTTTACTTGGAAAAAGAGGTAACACCCACCTCGCTACAATCTCCTTTCAGGTAGTTGTAAAGAGCCATAAGGTCTGCCTTCAACCTTTTTTTCTCCAGGCTAAACAAACTCAGTTCCCCCAGCCACTCCTCATAATACTCGTGCTCTAGACCCTTCACCTGTTTTGTTGCTCTTCTTTGGACATGCTCCAGCACCTCAATGTCTTTCTTAAAGTGAGGGGCCGAACAGAAATATCAGGTGACAGCAATAGGCAGTGTGTCTCCACTTCAGTCTTCTCTATTTTCTTCTTGAATTATTCTTCTGCAAAATTTTAACCTGGACTCTTTTAGCTATCTTTTCACTATTGAGCTAAAATTGTGTTATAATAGAAATTCCATCTGCTGTTACCCAAGGCGTGGATTTTTACTTTGATAAGAGTACATGACTAAACCACAAACATATACAGGAATATCCACAAATAATAACACCTTGGTTTTCTTCAAATTGCCATGTTTTGTTTTGGAGAGAAAGAAAGGGGTCTGTGGACAGATTTTGGATGAGTTTGTGCCATGTTTCTGCTATGTAGTGAGCTGGACTTGCCCATCTTGGCTTCCTCTGCTGCTTGAGCATGTTTCCTTTCCAGCATGTACCGTGTTTAATAGCTTCATGTATCTATCTGTGTTAGTCACTGTTGTGCAGAAAATGTTTCAGGAGAAAATGACTGCTTTGGAAAAAACCTGGAGAGTGTAAGATCTTATTGGCTACTGCTGCTACTGAATTTTCAAAGTCTTCTCTATCTTTTTTAGCAGCCCTTTGGAACCAGACCTCCTCTTCACAAAGGCAAAGGGGAACACTTCAATCTACTAGACTCTCTCAATACCCCTGAATAAATCTCTTTTAATGACAACAGAGTACAAGTATGAATACCATACTTATGTGTTTAAGGACTCCCATTTTCACTCTCTCCACATCCTCTTCAAGTGTTTTCTAGACAGTCTTGGATGGCAGAGACTGGGGAGCAAATAAGAAAGGTCAAAACAACATGGCTCTGTCAGCTAACTGAGCTGGAGTTTTGTTCAAAACTCTCCTTCCTCCTGTGTTTGTAATTTGAATTATTACAGCTGAGTGCTGATCAGAGATTTGGCTGATTCTTACAGCTTAAGAACAAGGAGTTAAGCACATTGATGTGATGTGTGCAGTTTCATGCATGTATTGCGTGTGCATACAGACGCAGTCATGTTTTGTTGATGCAAGATCCATCCACTGGCTAAAAAAGATCTGACAAGTTGATAGCTCTACTTTCTCTTTCCAAAATTGCTCTACTATGTCAAGTTGTAAGATGTCATGTGAAAGACAGACACGGAAAAGTACCCTCCGTACAGGCCTAGAGTAATAAATTAATGAGCTATAAACACCAAAATAGTCATGTTGTCTGCCTCTGAAACTGGAAGCCTGGCTCTTTGCATCCAAAACCTCTGGCCTGAAGCTCTTGAGCTAATAGCAAATCTCTCTGACATGTCGCAGTAGCAGGTCTCCTCTCCTTGCTTCCAGGGAAACATCACATTAAAAAGCGAGGAACTCCCATAAAGTTTCAGAGGCGCTATAAACCCTGCTGCCTGTATGTATGAACTACAATGTGAGAACAGTCCCCCTGCTAAAATATGGCTTGCGAGACCAGTAACTGTTGCAGATTTCTTAGGTGCTTCGGCTGCCTGTTGTGGAAAGGGGTGAGGTTTTCAACCCCATGGGGCTCTTCTGAACATAAGTGCATTGCAGGCTGAGAGGATGTCATGGCCTGAGGCACTTGAGGGACACATAGATGTGTTATCACCGTACTGTTAAATATTGCCAAGAAAGGTGAGACATCCCCGGGGAACTGCACACAACCCAATGCATGCGTACCTCTAAATTGACCTGGACTTGATGCTGTTACAGTGGTCATGTTAAACTAGCTGGACTGCTGACATGATGCATTAGGATGTCTTTCTGTGCTTTAGCAGGTCATTTGTTCACTTTTCCTGCTCAGTCTCCCACATATTTCTGCTCTGTACCTACCTCAGAGGCTATCAGCTGGAGTAATTAGTTCATGTGCACTCAGGAATCTGAACAGGGGAGGGGCTCTAATTCTGGTTGCTTCTGATCCATTAGGTGGAGTTTTGAAATTAAGCTTTCTTTTCTGTCCTCTCCCTAAAGGTGTAACTGCAAATAGAAATTCTTTTTCATGCAAAGAGTCAACTCTTTGCATGGATGTGCAAAGGAGGCACTGAAAATTCAGTTTTTCTAAAGGGCCAGTGGCTGAGGCTTGGACATTTTCTGGTAAATATGCACATTTTCAATCAAGGCATTTGCAAAAGCCATAAGGCAGCCAGATTCAAAGAGGCAGCACTGGTTTTATCCCAGGCAGGCAGTGCCACTGAACTTTATTTAATCTTAACCATGCCTGAAAATACAATCGTAACCTCACAGAAGAAAGCAAACTGCACTCTCTGCCCAAGATGCCTCAGTCAAGAGCTTGGGTTGAGAGAGTTTTTTTGACAGTGTGCTGGGAGCCTCAGTCTGGCCTGATGGGAATTTACCTTCTGGATCTTCCTCAGATTACAAGGATGCTACTTTAATTGACAGGATCAAAAACAAAGCTTAGGCTGGCAGTCAGCCAGCCATTTCCTTCCTCTCCCTATAGTTACCTCTCTGTTTGTGACAGTGGTGGTGGTCAGGGTACTTGCTCAAGTGAAACAAACATTTCCCTTTAACACTTTCCAGGTAGGCTCCTGCAAAGCTGCTGATTTTATTCAGAAAGGAGAACCCAGCTCCTTGGAAAGCTGAAATGTTTGGCAGAGTCTTGCATGGTAGGAAGGATTGTTTCTGAGGCCATGAATGCAAAACCTCAGATGTTTAAAGCCTCTCGTTACCATCCGCAAAGAACTTGTTCTTTGAATTCCTTTTCTCCACCTTGCTTGGGTATTGTTGTCAGGAGACTCTGCAAATGTCAAAACCATTATCAGTCACAGGCAAGCAGGCTCTTAATTGAACCTTTATTCTCCTGTCTAACTTGCTGCACTCCAAAGAAAAGACTGCATTGCTGGCATGGACATGGCCTTTGGAAGTCACTGACTGTTAAAATTAAATTATCTAAAGTGGAGATATATATGTATATGCATTTTTACCCATTCAGGTCTTTCTTTGATTTTTATATATATATATATGGAAATAAGCATTTAAATTTTTATATGTTTATAGTATCTGTGTGTGTTTACTTAAGTATATAAAAATAAAAGATAGGTCTCCAAGGGTTTGAATACACCTTCCCCCTTGCAACTTCACTCAGGCATACAGCATCTCCCAGCTCATGAAGCATACTGCTGCCTTGTGACAGGAGCCGCCAGAAAATAAATAAAAAACAGGGGGAAAAAAGTGTGAAATAACATTCTGGTTTGCTGCTTTGTGCTGTCTCCATCCTTCTTTTTTATCCTTTGTTCACATTGTTTCCCTTCTCCATTTATTTTGATCGAGACATGACAGGCAGACCTGGTATTCAGCTGCCTTAGTCCATAAATGTCTCTTCGGATGATGCTCTGCTCCAAACAAAATTCAGGGCAATTGGAACAAATATCCTGAGTCCATTATTAGTCCTTCTGCTTTATTAGGGTATTTTTTCCCCTTTATGTCTCCCAAAGTGGTTAGCTCAGATCTTGTCAGATCTGCTTTGGCTTCAAGAGTCTACTGGATTCTACTGGATGGCAAATGCTGTTTTTGCCATTAATCACCCAAAGGACTCTGAGCCATTAGAGTTTCTTCTGATTTATTTCTGCCGTAGTCTGACTGCCTGTCCAGGTTCTGTGCTTTTCTATTGTGTCTTTCATTCTACAGGAATTCAAAATGCCTTACAAAGACATAACCTAATCCTGACCATTTAGGAAATGAGCCCCGAACCCGAGTTCTTTTTGTGTCTCCGTGAATAGCCTCTCTTTCCTTTCCACACAATGTAACCTGTGCTGAACTTACTTTTAATAGTACGCAATACGTTCACAACTAAGCACAAAAAGCTTGTGAAATACATCTCATCTTGTCCTATTCAAGCGTTCAGTCGTGTCTGTAAAAAGGCTGTTTCGGGGTACTCAGCTTCAAGCAGTCTCTGATTTGTAGTGTATTTATATTGAGTGGAGATATTTGCAGTTTCCTATGGTTTCTAGAAATAGTACAAAGTGGAGTTGTCAATGGAATGTGTGTTTCGGATGGTGTGTGCAACAAAGAGCCTGAGTCTTGCAAAGCTCTCTTTCAGAAGGGTACAAGAGGCAGAACTGACCTTACTGTTTTTAATCCTAATCAATCAGATGTGCCAGACATGAACCATTGCTGGGTCTATTAATCTAATCACAAGAAACTGCTTGGTCCCAGTTTATTCTCACATAGCTTCTCTGACATGAGTGGAGACACTGTTGATTTCTTTTCATGAGACCACAGTCTTTCCAGTTCAGATCCCACAGATTTACGATAGCAGGAAGTGTAGCAAAACATTGGCTGAAGATCTGCTGTTAATCAGGTTTAAGAGAAGAAGGGACACTTCTAAGACAAAGATGACTTTTTGTACACTATGGGAACTCCTTTAGTCAAACTTTTTCCTTGTGTGTGCAGTGAGGTGGTATGTTGGGAGTTAGCACTTTCACTGTCACTGACAGTTGCCAAAATCACTGTGGAGGTTGGAGAGTCCCTGTCAGGTAGCTCTGGTGGCAGCTGTTTTGGAGTCACCAAGGGGAGAGTGGGACAGGTGGTAAAGTGCAAAGAGATGCACTGCAACACAGACACCATCTTTGTGGGAAAGGTCCCAGAGAGTTGGCTTTTCTTGGTGGTGTCTCGCTCAAGAGCAAGCCCCAAACTCTGTAGGACAACGCCAGGAAACGTCACAGACATGATGCCTAGTGTTCCTTAGGTTTTATCACAATGTCCTACAGTTTTCAAGGGAACTGCTCCAGACTTAACCTGGTCTGAAACAAGTCATCAGCCTGTTCTTCAGCTTTTCCCCCTCTGCTCTGCTGAAACAGCCCACACTTTGGAGTAGAGTCACTAGCAAGCATCCAAGGAGAAGAAAATGGCAGACAGATGGCTCCTAAGCTGTAACAGCTTTGCTGATAGAAACAAAGGGTTGCTTTTATTGGTCTCTGCGTGTTAGGCAAGGCAAGAGTTAAGAAAGGTCACACGTGGATTTTTTTCATCTGTGCTACCCACAAACAATATTTAAATCTTGACAGGTACTTTAATTAGGCTCTTTGCCTTGTCTTGGGTTGAAGCCCACGAAGAGTTTTTTGGTTTGCAGAGGGTAACCATAGATACCATTCATGGGGAAGAGGCAGGGAGGAATATTAAATATGCCTCAGTTCTGTGTAAGAGCTCTGTAGCTTCTGTAACTTATACAGAGTAGCTTCTTTTTTTTTTTGGTATCTTCACTAAAAAATCTTTCTATCACTTGATGGCAGTAGAGCTATAATATAAATTTATAGATACTGATGCTGCATGTATGCATTGAAGGGAAAAAACCCTCATATTTATGTTTGCCCATATATTTTTCTATGGACTGTGTTTTGTATTATAAGTTTTAAAAAGACATAAGGCATAGGAAAGCCTTGTATTTCCAGAAGGAATTGATGCAGAGGATATTTCATTCATTCGCAGCTGACATAAATAACGGTTGGTACGACCAAACATCTCCTAAATTTCTGCAGCTGTAGCTCCAAACTCTGCAAAAGTAAAATCAACTTTCTTATTGCATTTTTAACTTCTGTGCACATAATTTCCTCTCTGCTATGAGTGCTGTGGTAAACGCAGCAGCTCCTGTAGTTACGAGCCTGTGAACTTTCATGCTACTGGCAACGCTACTTCTTGCTCTTTAACAGTCAAAATACACATATTAAATGCAACAATACTGTTATTAAGCTACTCTCAGCTCTCATTTCCTGAAACTCAGATAAGTCCCTGTCAAATAGTAAATCTCTAACCAATAAATGCCAAAGCCTCTTTGTAGTAATGCTTCCACAATCCAGATGAAAATAATCTTGGATAAAATCAAGATGACCCCCTAAATACTCTTTCTGTCTCACCCTGGAAGGTATAGCAAGATACACCTTTACTCATGGTATCACAAAAATTTGGCTCCATCCCCCATAGGTAAACCTGGAATCCAGCTCATCTTTAATACTGCACTTGGAGGTGCAGCAGTGTGAACTAATTGCCAAATAGAAACACACTAAAATATGAGCTAGTTGGCTTGCTTGTCTTTTTACACAAGTGACTGACACGTGTTAGCGACTCGGCTACCTGTGGCACTGAATCCAGGGTCTATCTTGCCGGAACCAAGCCTTTATTTTGCTGCTGAGATGTTGTACGAGCTCCAAAATATTTCCTTGCCTGGAGTTATGAACTTACAATTTCATGAGCTGTCCAAATTTCCTTGCAGAAAAATAACACTGCCTTCTAGAGGAAAACCACCTTCCTATCCCAGTCCTGATCACTCTTGGACACTTTGATATTTTTACCATACTATGATGCTTCAATTAGACCAACCTATTTTTTTTCATCCCCTTTTCTTAACTTCCAGTCCTAAAATGCTTTGCAAAAGTATCTGGCAGTTGCACAGCTGCAGTATTTCCCTGCGCAAGGCACTCTTCTTCATATATCCTCAGCCAGAAGCAGAGTAGCCCTCCAGAGAGCAGGCAGCATTTCATGGTAACCTCTGTCTGTAGGCTGTGTGGATCGACATCCCCTCCTGCCTTCTAGCATTTTCCCCCAGACACGATGATTTCACCATCTCTTCCTGCTGCTAGGTGGCAAAGCGTTTGCTCCACTTGCCTTCGTGGCTGTTTTTGCAGGGCCATACCCGAGCACCTCTCTGCAGGAGCACTGCAGAGCAAGGGATGTGGTGCTGCACGAGCAGGGATGTGGTCCCAGGTCTTCTCCTGCAGGCTGGGCATTGCCAGCCCCTGTGAGACCTCCCTCGCCCTTTCCCCATGAAGCTGTTCCGGATAGCACTGCTCATGCTTGCTTTCTCTCTCTCACAGGTCTCCGGTTCAATTAGTATTTAATTCTTACACTCTCTGGGACAACCCGAAGTGAGGAGATGAATGAAGTCTTGTTCCAGGCTGCGTCTGCAGCCTGCTGAACAGCTGCCTGGGGAGGTGGAAGACACAGAGTCGTTTCTCCCTTCTAAATCAGGCAGAGATGGACTTGAAAATATCTCCTATCAATCACAGGCACGTCTTAGATATAAATGGATTTAGGATTTTGTTTTCTTTCCCTCACTTCTGCAATTCAGAGAGAAAGGAGATGGGTGATTTCTGCTGTCCTAGCTGGTAGATGGTCAGCACCATCCTTTACCCTCTTCTGAGCCTTATCCTGAGCTGAAAAATGCTTTAGCAGGGCCCTTGGCAGATCAAACCCTGAAGCTTTTCCCTTGAGGACATGAGTTCACTCAGGGGAGAGAGCAAAAGCATGCACACCACAGCAGCCACCTTGCAGAGCTTCTCTCTCAGCCCTTGTCCTTGCTCTGAGCTGCTTGTTCTGCTTCTGGACCGTAAGCAATGCCCACTTAGCCGGAACTATCCTTTATTATTCCCCATTACTTTGTTCAATCCACTGTTAAGTGAAGCAAGCAAGGAAAAACAACCCCTCTTGATATCAGATAAACAGCAGTTATTTCACTCCAAGGTATTTTGACATTAATAATGTTGGGAACATTCAAATAACGGTGCCAAGGGAATGGAGCAATATTTAACTTTCATCTTACCTTGATCTCATTACTTGTTAGAAAGCCTATTACAGAACAACTGCTTTCTTGTTTATGAAAGCAAAAGAAGAAAAATAACCATAATTTTAAAACCTGAAATGGCTAAAGACAACACAGAGATTATTTACCCCAAAACAACAACCTCAACTTTAGCTACAGTAACTTTATAGGAGCTGCTGCAGCTTTTCAGTTATCTGCATTTTATGGCTGGTGAGGACTTTTACCATAAATTCAGACATTTGCAGTTCCTTTATTTGTCATAGGAAAGTGGTTAGTAAATGAGTGAAGTGCTCCAGTTCCCAGGGATGTTATGATCCAACATCTGCTGAAGTCCATGGAAAAACTCCCTGTTGACTTCTGCCAGTTCTGGATCGGGCACTTTTGAAAAAGATGCAAAGCGCAGAATATTTTTACCTCTTTATTATTTAGCAGTAAGAAAGCTGTTGGACTTAAGCCCTTTTCCTGTGCTGATATAATTCCACCACACTCTTCACTGAAATGGAGTTAGACCAAGGAATATTGGGGCTAGGTATCTGGGTAATGAATTATGTTTGTCATCAGGAAATGAACTCCTGCAACGTACTTCAAATCCCTGCAGGTTGTGGTTGCAAATCTCTCCAAAACATGGCTTTATAGACAATGCTGCTGGTTCCAGTTCCTTCACAAGGACTGACCATCCACTAAGCTCATATGCTACTGAAATATACTTAAAATAAATATTACTGAGTTTGTCCATTTTTTCCCCCTTTCATAGGAAAGCACTAGCCTTCTTTGTTTAGATTCCTTCTGAAATATTTTTTGCTCTGACAAGCCCACGCTTCTCTTAGGAGAGTCCCCTGCTGCCATTTGCCATCAGCACTATTTCTAGCTGAGCTGCAGGAAGAGTCAGTCTTAGGACTGATTTCTTCCCTATGGCACTGTAAATACTCTCGGTTTCTGCATAAAGCAAGTCTGACAGGAATCCACCAGCTGTCTCTGCTGAGGATAATATTGTTAAACAACTAATTTCTTTGGAGGTCTTTTGTGGAGGAAAAAATTAACTGTTCTCTCCATCCTGTTTCCTTCTAAAAGAGAGGACAAATGGTACAGGCTGCTATCACTCACCCTTCTCCATCAATTCCACTCTTCCCTCATTTTCAACACTGAAGTTTGGGGTTAAGCTGAATTCCCCATTAAAAAAAGTAATTTTCAATCCTTGTCCCAGCCCCCTTTCTTTATTGTGCCACCTTCCTCTTCAGCTCATTTGCAGAGATGCCATCTGTTAGGATGGAGCTAACTCACTGCACTCAGAGTATCTAGTCCTGACTAGATCCAGTCTGAATTTCCTCAAGTTGTCCTACGATAACCCCAAGTTATGAAGAAATACCTTATGCCACCTCCGCCTTGAGCACATGTCCTTATGAGGATCTTTTTAAATTAGGCATCTCTAAATCAATCCTAAATTACAAATGCTGAGATTACTAGTGCCTATTTCAGGGTCCAGGGTTCTTTAATGTTTTCCAGTGCTCTCTTCCAGTGCCTTTTCCCCTAAAAATTACTATAGCAGTGTCAATTTTCCAGGAAAAAGGCTAAACAATTTGTTTCTTTTCTCTCTCTTTTTTATTTCTTTCTGAAAGACTTGTAACCAACTGGATTTCCTAGAAAATAAAACAGTTTTGGCTAAGGGGAATGAAAGGGCATCACACAAATCCCAGGAGGCCTGAAGCTGATAGACCAAAGTGTTTGTCTCAGGATAAGGCACAAGGCTTAATGTGTCTTTCAAGAAGGAAAGTATTTAGGTGCCAAGAAAAGGAAAGTACAAGGAAATTGCTGAGGGTCTGTTCCTTTGCTTTGTGTATTTTGTATGTGCTGTGGTCCCTGTGAACTCATACTCGGTCAGGGCTGAGAGGCAAGATACGTGTCTATGGACTTGGATTCATGTTTAGGATGTTGAAGCCTGGGTGCTCACCAAGGGTTCACTGATAATGGAGCAACTTCTGAATCAGTATCTGGACATAGTGTTACCTGCAAAAAAGCTGTTGCAGTTAAACAGCTCAGTCTTAGCCTGAGTTTAGAATACAGCTTTTGATTTATGTCTGCCCCTCCTCCCTCTGCTTTCCTTACTCCCAACCCAGGTCACTAAACTCTTTGGCAGATTTAAATCTCTAAGTTACCTCATAGACTGTTACATTAGCTGCTAGTTGTACCTTCATGTTAGCACCCATGCGACTCTCAGTCTGGGGGATGGTGCGAGGAAGTTGCATCTCAGGACTCTGAACGTCTGTGGGATCTCTTAGGAGCCCTCTTTGCTGATACTGAAGTTTCTGGCCTCTGCTTGTTCACATAAGACCCTTAAAATGCTTTTGTGCTTTTCTACTGGCCTGAAAAAGCAGGCAAGCTTTTACCTTAGAAGAAAAAGGTGAAAGCTTTTATAGAAATGTCATTGTTATTCTGGTGATGGCTCTTCTACATCTCTGTGGACTTAGCAGGCAGAAGGTCTTCTGGCAGGCTGAGCTTTGCCTCTGGTTCAGAGTGAGCAGCTCCGTACATAAAGCCCAGTGAGAAGGGGAAAACCCAGGAGAAAAAAGTTTGGTTCTTTTTTTTAAATAATTGTCCTATTTCGGTCTGGTTTCCTGCTACACTAATAAAGCCTATCCTTTCACACCAACTTTTCTGTAGATCTGTACAGAGGCACATCGTATTCTTAGCCCTCCATCACTCCCAGCCGGAGCTGTTGCAATTATGAGGGTTATTTTATGTTCAGGAGGAAGCTTGCTGGTTCTAGCTGGTGCAAACCCCAGAATTATGAAACAAAATGAAGGGGATCAGCTGGTTTAGTTTTCTGGAGCAGTGTAATCTGAAGCAGTGTCTTTGCACAGCTCTGGTTGTGTATGTGCTTCTGTGCCCTGGAAATCTCCTTTCTCATATACAGGATCCTTTTCACCTCATCACAGACATTGAAGATTTAATTGTTCAAGCTGAAACAGTCTGTGTGGGTTTTCTCCGCAGTCATTAAAGTGTTTCTGGTGGGGGATTTATCTGGTCTGCTCTAGGATGCTGTTTTACAGTCTTAATACATCAGTCACAGCTGTTGCAGTAAATAAGCGATCCTATCCCTGCACCACCTTTGGCTGTACAAGCCTTCCCAGTCCCTTGTCCTAAAGCTCATTTTCTTGAGGAATCTGGACAGGGCATTGAGGTAGCAGAGAATTACCCCGATGTTTTTCTGGGTTTGAGGGATTTTTTCATGGTTTTTTTTAGTTTGGTTTCAGACAGCTCAGTTTCTTAGACACTAAACAGACAAATTAAATCTAGAAAGGACAAAAAGAAAAAGAAAGGAATAACTGGCTGAGGCAGAGGACTGTTGAAACAACATTTTCCTCAGCACCCAGTGCCTTGGGAAGAATAAAGCGACCGTGAAATTGCACCCTTAAAGAAGACGAATCTCTCTTTGGGGATATGTCTCTCATACACCAAATAAGCTTAGAAGATCTCCACTTATGGAGAGGCTGACTTCCCTTCAGCCTAAAACCCATCCTCAAAAGGCAGGTTACATGCATCTAGCGCACAGAAGGAACAGCAATAACTCTTGCAGATATAAGGGCTGTATCCAGCTGTATCCATCTGGCCTGTCTTGGCATATTCACCACCTTCCCCTTGCTGTTTGTCTATCATGGCTGCAGCACAGCTCTCCTTTTTGCTGGAGACAGCAGGCACAAGGCTCTGACAACATCTTGGTCGAGTTATATGTGGCGGACAAAGGCAGTGCCCTGTTCACAAAGCATTTTATTTAAAATTTAGATCCTCTGCTGTCGCACATCGATTTATTTCCACTGAAGTCAGCACTAGTGAAGATCAGAGCTATTTCTTTGTGCAATAAGGAAAAGGTCCATTAAAACTGATAAGACTTTCTATTTGGTGAACAGGCTTTGGACTGTGCACCACATTATTTGTGAGGAACGTACAATTTGTGCGTTTCCCTGTGCTGTACAGACAAGAGAACAGGGACAGACAAAACCAGGCAAAATTTAATGTCCTCACTCTCCCGGCAGCTCTGGGAGAGAATGGTGCAGATGACGCAGGAATGCAGATGTGATGAGGGATTTCTGTGGCGGCTGAAATTCATTGGGAAAAGTTCACCAGAAAGCAATCCCAGTAAAGAAATTGCTGCAGGGAACTGCAACAAATAAGGATTACAATAAAGAACCAATGACAAGAAAGCAGAAATGACAGTTTTTTCTGGAAGCATTTCCTGATTTATCTCCAACCAGAGTCTCTCCGAGTGAGCATATTAGAGCTTAGACTGTATAGCAAAGAAATAATGAGACTGACTTAAAACACAAGCATCCTTGCTCACTGAATGATACTGGTTGCTAAAAGATTCTTAAAGAACACAGAATAACAAAATTGTTTTGATGTGCTGCCACAGATATGTTTTCTCCTAGTAATATGCATGTGCAAATTCTGTTGTTAGAGAGTACTGAGTATAAACAACAGCAGGACCATACATTTTTCTCTCTCCTGTATCTCCTGACTGCAGTATATTGACTGAAAAATTATTTAATAATGAGATTAACGTCCTATGACTATCACACATGCAGTGTAGGCACAGACCATGTCAGTTTGACTCCTTCTGCCCTAGGCAGTCCTCCACCGCTACCCCAACATGGACTTGTTCCCTCTCCATAAACATGCTCCTGTCCTGCCTTGGAGCCAGAACATGCAATCTTGACTGACTCCATGCTATGAAATCCCCACTGTGAACATCAGCCTTCCAGTTATTTTGGGTACTTGATGAGATGAAAGACAAATAGTAATTATGGATCAGCAGTACAGGGACACCACATAAGGCTCAAAAGACATCCTAGATGAAGTGTGGCCATAGCCAGTCTACTCCAGATGGTGCTACTGTAAGCAGTGTGGACATGAACCAGTCAACACCAGTGGGGTCAGGAGCTGGGGTACATTCTTTGACATGATCCAAAGGCAATAAGGATGTACTCACTTGGGCTATCAGATTTGGTTCAGGCACTGTAGTGAGATGAAGGACTTCTCTAGTAGACTCAGCATCTTTCTGCAGTATATCCGCTCATCTCACCATACCTTGGCTACATCTCACATATATTGGGAAGGGCTTTTGATAACCTGGATATTTTTCCTAGAATGCATGGGAAACTAAGGACCATAAAGAAAGGAATTATTTTTCCAGTGGACTGTGGCAAGTTCAGTTGGCAAAGATTAGGGTTCCTAGTGACTCTTGTCCCTGTGCAAAGCCATTGCACAGAGGGTTAAGTACAGCAGTATATAGAAGGTGCCTGGGAAGGGGCTAGGAGGGCTGGGGTGATAGTAACCACTTTTAAGGAATAATCTCTCCCTAACACAAGACAAGACCACACCGACTGAAAAACAAGAGTCAATAGTTCCACTTGAGTTTCAGGCACTGTTTTTCAACAGACATTGGCTGCTAATTTCTGTTTCTCCCCAAAAGGAGGAGAGACAGGATGGGGAAGGGAGGTGGGGAGGAATGAATAATGTGACATTCTCTTTTTGCTAAGTGACCTTTTAAAACCAAGAGACTGAAATCCAAATACCAGGGAGGAGCCTGGGGGAGAAATTACAGACAGCACCACTGCTCTCTGCATTCTGTTATGTTCTCTGTTCCTCTATTGAAAAGGCAGTGCAGGAGGCTGAGTTAAAGCATGAAGAATAGAGTCACATTAGTGACTCCTTCTTTTTCATTTAAACAACCAAAGCAATCATTTCACACTTGGCAGATTATTACTAAAAACCCACTCAAAAATTCTGGATCAGTTAGTTTAGGACATAAAATTACAGATTTAGACAACTGCAGAGTACTAGGAAATATTGAAACAAGTAGTATTTGGTATTTAATTAAATATGACATGGCAACTGAAAGGGTGCTCTCTGAAACACAAAACAGGTATGTGCTGGATTTCAGTTCTAGAAAACTGCCAGGAGATTGGGATCATCCTCTGTCTTCAGCCATGGCTGATCTCTGCTGGCCTGAGGAAGGCTAAAAATAGCAGAAAAAACCAATTCAGTCTCTCATGTCCAAACACTTAATATTGGTGGAAATTTGCTCTAGGATTCATAGCTATGTGTAGTAGTTCAGCTCTATTTTTAATAACACATACAGTTAGTTGTCTTATACCAACTCTTTCACTTGCAGAAAATCAGCAAGAGACAGAGATTCATGACCCAGACTTTGGTCATGGCAATTTGTAATGCTGCAGTGAGACATAAAGATAAATAAAAGGGATGCTCAACAGAGTAACAGTGATGGGAAAAAATGAGGAAAATAGTAAACCCTTTAGCCAACAGACTGGTTCTTTTCAGCTGAATTTTGAGTTTGGGTAGGGAAACTGTTCCTTATTTCACTTCATTCAGAATCAGGAAATCATCCTACACTTGTGAGACAAACTGTGCTGCCACAGGGGAAAAGATTGGGATGAGTCAATCACACCTTCAGTAATGCTTGACCTGAGCCCCAGCAAGTGATCCTTCATCCAGCCTGAAAATTGCCCTGTAAGAGGTGCCAAGGCATCATGAAATTTCAGGAGTAGCCCTGAAGTTGATGCTGCAACTTATAACAGGTGAAGTGCTAGAAAGACAATGCGGATTAACGTGAAACCTGTGAAATGATGAGGACTATATGGCCCAAAGAACCGCTGATGCTCACAGCATTACTAATCAGTTCGTATAGGCACTGAAGAGAAGCAAGTTTCTTGAGCATCCCTCAGATCTGGTACATAGGGTGGACTCTACTAAGTTTTACCAGATCCACAGGTCACTGAAAGAGTCAGGTAGTTTCTTTTTTTCTTCTTGAAAAAAGTGACCATTGGCATCAGGCCACGGCTGGCTGGCTCTGAAGGCTTTGAGTAGGGTCCATCACAGTTTGACTTGCCCTGAGTGAATAGTGACAGAAGGTGCATTTAAGCATCAGAGTGACCTGGAGACCTGGTGACTGGTAATAAAAGGTTTTATGTTTTAATTGTCTGCAGCCCCTGGCCTACTTTGAGCCTCCTGCCGAGTAGCAGAGGTCTGTAAAAACACAGTGCTGAAAATCTTAGGCTATAAAACATCTGCTGGCTTTAAAATGACTTAAGTAGGTTATGGGCACACTGTGAAGCTGTTTGTTTCAGTTTCCTTGTTTAGATTATACTGGAGAATTGCATTTGAGGGGGAGGTGATGGAAAGGACCGAGGTAAACAGGGAGAAGAGGCTCCAAATCCTTCCCTTCACGTGGCAGGCTCTGAAAAGATACTGTCTTTTGCCTGCTGGTACAGGACTATGGAGACAGCAGAGAATCAGATGGCATTTGTCTCCTTTCTGAAAATTTGATAATCAGAGATGCACTGGATTATTGCAAAACCATCCCCATAGTCTAAAGAGTGCTGTTGCACATAACTGCTGCAAGGAGTGAACCTCTGATACCAGTGAGCAGGGTGGTGAGGCGCTGGTACGAGACTACAGGCGGCTGTGCTCTGATAAATCGTCTCCTCCTGTGGCAGGTCAAAAGCTACCACACCATATTCACATGAGAAAGGTCACATAATCAGCATTCAGTCAGAAGGAGAGAAAAAAATGAGCCTGGAATTCATCAATGTTAAAGCAAATGTTCTAAATTATGTATAGAGACTCATTTATCTGCGCTTTTCCAGTCATAAGGTGGTTGAGATTGATTTGGGAGGAAAAAAAAAATAAACCAAACCTTCTGGTTTGGCCTAGTCTCCAGGAACTACCCTTTGACTTGGAAACAAAGTTGTACCAAATAAATAAATATCTTTATACTGCTAAATGTTCCTAAGGGCAAATTTAATAAGCCAAGAGATACTTCAATTATTTTTGTGTAATACCATAATCCTTTGACAAGTACTTCCTTCTGATGCATCATCTCCACAATAAAAAGCTGATTAATCCTACCAAAAGACATAAACCTGCCACGTCCGTGGATTCAGAACAGCAGTTGCATACTCCTGGAAGAATAAGGGGCCACATTAGTTCAGGGCAAAATATGTAAGGGCTATGTATGAATAACATATCTGTAAGTGTCAAAGTGAACTTGGTCTTTGGACCTCAAGTCTAGTTCCCCATGTACTCAAGAAGTTGTATTACACAGACCTTTTCACAAGAGCCTAGAAAAAACAGAAAAAGAGGAACATTGAGAAGCCGTTCATCTTGTCACACGATCATTCGCCAGGGTCAGTCACTCTCATGTTGTTCCTGGCATTCATTTTTCTGTTCTATCTTTAAAAATCTCCAATGTAAGAGACATTTCACACCTTATCCAGATAATGAATTCAAATGCTCCATCTATCATCAGACTATTTATCCTAATATCCTATCGTGTATTTCTTGATACAATTTGAGATTCATTCTCACTCTTCTGTCGGGGGCACCAAGAATAGATTATCCTCTTTGTAGCAGGTTTTTTTGTTGTCTCTCTCTCTCTTTCTCTCCTCTCCTCATTAGTATGAACAGCTTCAGATCTGTCAACCCCTCTCCCAGAGAACTTGATCTGTAAACCTCTATGTGTTCTTCTAGTTCCACGTGTCTACGTTTAGCCTATATCTTTCAAGTGTGGCACTCAAACCTAGAGAATTGAAGCACTTTCAGCAGTTAAGAAGAGCCAAAGGATTTCTGTCTCATTTCATAGGGTCCAGTTTGGTGTTTGGCTTTTTTAACAGCACCAGAATATTTAACTTGTGTTCTGGTTGGATCTGCCAAAATCTCCCAGATACTGTGCTGAGGAGCTGTGGTTTAAGCAGTTGGATCCCATCCTCTGTATGCCTAACTTGATTTTTGCTATGTTTATTATTTTGCACTTGTCCACCCAGATTTTCTTGTACTTGTTCATCTCACAAAGGGTTTTTCCCACTCTTGTAACAGTTAAAAAAGGGGACAGGTTTTTACTGATGAAAACACTGAAGACTGCAGAACACTAGAAACTCTATGGAAAACTGCTTAATCCATCACTTTAAGAGCAAACCTTTGACAACTTCTTTCTGTGTCTGATTATTCAACTAGTTTTGCACCAATTCTATGATAATTTTTTGCTGAGTCTGCTTCCATTGCTTGTTTGTGAGGATGTCATTCAAGGTATTGTCAGAAGTCTTAAGTAAAAAAGACATCTATTGTTACTCCCTTCTTCACAGGCCTGTTAACCGGATATAATGGGAGGATTATATTTGCTTTACAAGATTTCTTCTTAAAAAATCCATATTTGCTGACACTCATTTCTTTGTTATTTGCCAGGAAGATTATTTGATTATTATTTACAAACTGCTCAACTATTTATTTAAGGAAGAGTGAGTTTATATTTTCACTGTCTTCTGAGAACTGAAGTTACCCCAGCTTCCTTCCTTTTTCTTTCCTCTTTCCTCACCCTTTAAAAATGGATGTGTACCCACTCTGCTTCACTCTTTTCATTATCGACCATGCTCTACGTTAAAGCAGCTGGGTTTTCCTCTCTGTTTGCCTGACTGAACGCTGCTTCTGCTCCTCACTGCTCTGGCTGGTAGAAGCCTTTCCCTCTAATTTTCAGACTGGATTTATTTCTGGGCAGTTTACACTTACTTGCTCTTTTTCCAGCTCTGTCTTTTAACTTAAGTAGTTCTTTCCTCCCCCCTGCTGCTTATCCCCAAGGAGATATTTGCAATTTCATCCCTTTCAGACTTCATTTTGCTAGACTAAACAGAAGAAGTGGTCACCTATTTTATTTCATTTCTTTCTTGCATGAAATAGAATATCCTATAAATTCCTGGGGTATCTTTTCTGCATCTTTGCCTGTAGAATTTCCTCTTTCTTTAACATGCACGACCCGAATCATCCCAAGCACATCAGGTGAGGGTTCAGCAGTCACCCATGGTGATATAGCTGCAGGTCACATTTGCCTGCTCCATGGCTGCATCTGGCTGGCGTCTCAGTCTGGGAGTGACTCACACCTTTCTAACTCACACTGTAGAACAGAAATCCCCATTTTTCATCCCAAGATGCATGAGATCATTTTGTGCTACAGAGCATAATCCTTATTTTATTATTTTGACAGGCTTCAAAGACATATGGTTATTCCTGTGTGATTTTTCCAATTCTCTTTGTATTCATGCCGCTCTCCAGCTTTGTATCACCGGCATACTCCATGACTTCACTCTGACTTTCTGTTCAAGACTTTCTCACAAAAATATTTTACTGATATCACCCTCCAGAGAAGTTTTTGAAGAATCATCCCTGTTCTCTTTCCACACTGCCAGTTCCTCTTCCTCCTTTCCCATCTTACCACAGGGGTACTTTCCAGCTGTGTCTGCCTTGTGTAGAAACTTCTACCACGATATCAAACCTGAAATGCCGAAAAGAGGAGGGGACATTTGTTCATTTTTTACATCTGCAGCATCGACTCTTAAATGAAACAAAGCCACCAGGCACCCTTAGTAAGACCAGGGATGAACCACACACCTCTCTGCTGTGCTATACAATTCTAGGCACAGGGTTGTGTCCCACAGCAGCTCCCTATTTAGTACTAACATCAGGGCTGTGTCCCACAGCAGCTCCTTATTTAGTACTAACATCCTACATCAAGCTGTAAAATTCCCCACTATCTATTCTGAGCAGAGAGAACTAATTGCTTTAATGTAATTAAAATAAGATGTCATGCTTTGGCCTTCTTTCCAGCGCATATTCAGCCCAAGCTCAACAGCAACATTTCTTTAAGCCTTAGTTGTGGGGTGGTTTAATTTTTTGTTTTGTTGTTTTAGTTTGCTTTTTCTTCAGCAGCTCTTTATATTCTTCCGGTTTCTGAGCACCATATTATCAAGCTAATATGTGAGAATCACCATTTTAAGTTTAGGTATCTTTGCAACGGTCCTGTGCTTTGGGGAAATATTTTACAGGCAGGGTTTTTTACAGGCAGGGAACTGAAGCAAAGAAGCAAAGGGTCAAATCTGTCTCTGCAGATTTATTCCAGTGCAATCCAAGGAAGCAGACAGATGTATAAAACTGCACTTACACAGTGATTAACCAAGCTATTTGATTTGTACTTAATGGTTTATTACAGTCTTCTTTTAGTTTTGCTATATTTACTAAATCTGCCGTGGAGCAGCTCAGGGTCAGGATGCTAAATCAGCGTAATGATATTCAAATACCAGACACCGGTATTGCTGTGGAGAAACGAACGTATTTTTACACGTCTAACTTGTTAAAATGAAATCTATGATTCAGCAGCAGCAGGGGTTACACGCACACAGAGCGGTGGGTGACACAGCTTCCCCACAGCCGGCTCCCTGAGCACTAAAACCCTCTGCCTGCCTTAGTGCAGCCTGGGCACGGATTATCCAAGGACACACTTTCAAGTGCCATTACTTTTAAAGGGAATTAGCCTGTCTGAAGTGTGATTTATATCTAAGAAAATATGATAATTGACTCAGATCTGGCTGCTTTGACCCATCTGACTTTGATGTTCATGTGCTTTCCCCGGTGCCAGGTCGCATTTGCTGGCGACAGAATTTTCCACTTTTCATTCTTGCTTTGAGTTGACTGAAATCTGCCTTTTCTCTCAAACTGGAAAGCTGCCGCTGTCTCCCTGCCTGTTGCAGAAAAAGGCTAAGCAGGTTTTCAGCTTCAGGGGTTTGCTGGAGGGAAGGATCAGTGAAACAGCAGCCAGAAAGATGCAAAATGCAGTTTCAAATAAAGAAAAATAAATCCTTTTGGCTTGCCCGCAGATGGCCCTGGAAGGATCCTCTCCAAACGGCACCCTTTGTTTGCTGGGGACTGCAAGGTGATTCCTGCAATCAGAAAAAAGTCTCCGGGAGATTTCCTGACTCACTGAACAAGCTGATTTACAGCCAGTGGAAGCTGAAATGTGAAACGCTCTGTGTGGGTATTCTTGTTTTAGTGTCGGATGAGGGTTAAAGCTGCTAGGCCATAAATAACATCAATATGCTCCAAATTAAATCAGCCAGCAGTGAAGGGTCAGGCTCCTCTTTACAGGATAGATGCTGGAGTGTGGTAAAGTTGGCTGATTTGTGCCGATTCATTTAGTCCCACTTGATACCTAATAATATTTATGAGCCACTCTGTGCTGGGAGAAGGCGAGGCAGTTCCTGTACCTCACAACACATTTAAATTGATGCTGTGTGAAGCTCCATAGCCCTGTCTTGATACCTCACCTTGCAGTGGGGCGTGCAGATCATCCACCTGCGGTGCTTAGATGAGGACAGGCAGATGCTGGGGTTATGCGGGGCCAGGCTCTCTAATTAGACACAGCCACTTCTCGAACACCTAGCTGTAATCCACCAAAAAACTGCTTGGGGAAAAGGAATGCCTTTGTAACGGTGCTGATTTTACTATTTATGGCATGAAGAAGCACTGGCTTTCAGCTCTTGAATAGACTCTGGGTCTGATTTTGGTGCAGAGAGGAAGGGGAGCCATTTTGTTAAAGAACATGCTGCTAAAAGCCAATGCTCATGAATTATTGCTCTATGCCCTTGTAGTGACCTTTTCATTTAGTTATTCTCCTGTGTTCTAGAAGCAAAGAGATTTTGTGTGTTTGTTTATTTGCTCTCTCCTCTTTTCATCACTCTTTTTCCTGGGTATTATGGCCGGCATGAAGACCTCAGCTCCACGAAGCCAACTGAGTCCCAGGAGAGATGAGGCTCAAAGAATAAAACTAAGGCTGGTAAACTCAAAGCATATCCCAGGGCAGCCAGGTTCTGACTGTCTGAGCTTATTTTCAATCAGTTGCAACATAAATGGTTTGGGATGATGACAAACCTTTGGTCATGGCTCCCCGAGCGTTGGATCCCTCCTGGTGCCACAGGTGTTGGCTGTCTTACCCATATCATTATCTAGCTGGAAAACATGCAGGGATGCTAATTTAAATGTCAGCTCTGCTTAGTATTTTATCATGAAAAGGACATTGTGCAGCTAGTTTGTGACCTGCACAGTTTATCTCAGGGGATGCCTCCTCTGGTGACCCAAAGTTGGTGGCAGCTCAGCGCAAACTGGATGTAAAAGCAGAATTTTATTAGATCACTGTTTAAGGATGAATCCAGCTGAAAACCACCTCCAGAGCTGCCTGGACCCCCTTCTGACTGTTTAAAACAAGTGTCACTAAATCAGACAAATGCCGGTGCTGGGACACAGCAGGCACTAATTTAACCCATATGCTCTGGGAGTGCTCCTACATCTGTTTGTTCTGGGCAAAACTAAATAGTGGAATTAAATTTCCCCCTCCCCCCATCAAGTAAAATTGTATCACAAGCTAGCCACGCAATTTTAAGCCCACTGGAAGGTAAATAAAGAGGACAATTTTTGGCTCAGGAGAGCACCAGTAGTAGTTCACTAATTGGCGTTAGTGTAGTGGAAACTGAAAAACTGCCGAGCAGTTCAGGGCTAGAAATCAGGGGTAAAGTTGGCTGGGTTGGAAACAACTGCAGCATGAAGGAGTTATCCTGAGGCAAAAGAGATATTTATTATATGAAGCAAAATCTATTGGTTTCGGTAGGAATTTGCCTCTCAACGTTCCTCTCTCTCCCTGTAGCTCAGGCTATCCCACTGTGTCCAGTGGAAAGTTATTACCTGTCCAGTAAAACTTTACCCCCTCCTTACCTTCACAAAGCCTGGCCACAACATCATTGCTGCTTTCATGGAATATTTATGTTTCCAGACCCCATCCTTTCTCTAGCCCTTTCATCAAATGTCTTTACTCTTTGCCATCCTGTTCCTTCCCTATTTTATTGCACTTAACCTTTTAATTCTCTTCCTTGTAATCTTGTCTTGTTCTTTAATAGCTTGACAACTAAGAAAGGGATAAGACAAAGTAAGATCAGAAGCTAGTTCCTATTCTTTTATAGCTAGTGTGTAAAAAAGAAATCAATGTACTATCAATACCTGATAGGAATATATAGCTCACTTAAATATAAATGCCTTAAGTATAGTCAAGGTCAGGTTTCCAAATGCTAAGTGTTCAGTGTTTGTATTATTTACTTTATGCCTTATATGCCATAACAGATTTAAGCTTAGTCATAGGAAATGAACATGGAATATCCACATTAACTGAAATTTCACAATTTTATGATGAAATTGGTTTGAAAATAATCTCAAAATACTTTGCAAGAAGAAATTTCAAAGTTTCTTTTTGAGTATACGAAAATGACCTTAATAGCATTTTTTTTTGCAGTAGTTTCAGACTGTATCACTTCAGTAATTCAAAAGGTGCATATAAACAGTAAAATGGTACTTTGATCATATAAATGCCTATTATATTGAAATAGTAGCATTTTAATGATATTTGTGGTTATTTTCATGTTGCTTGCTATTGTAAAGTGACATCCAAATAAAATAATCCTTATTACGGCAAGCAAGATTGTAATGAACATTTAATTGGGCTTTCTGAAAAATAGTGTATATAGATTTTCATCAATAATTTTGCTTCTCACCTAACGACTTCAAGCTGAACATATCTTTTGGGAAAGACATTTAGCCTTGATTTAGCAACTCCCAAACGAAAAAGAATTTACCATGAGCCTCAGTAATTTGCTCCAATGGTTAATTATCATGCCTTAAATATGTACATCTTATTTTCAGCTTGCATGAGGTTTACTCATATATTAATTGTATATTTGATTGTAATTCATCCTGTCTTAGCTAGTTAAATGCATTGCACTTTTTTTTTTTTTAATTCCCTGATTGGATGACATCTTTAAATAACCAACTTAGCATGAATTATGAAATTTTACAATCAATTATACAAATGAAAAATTCAAGAATTGAACTTCAGCGGAACCATCCACAGATAGTTTCTTCTGCAGTAGCCTTCCAGTTTTTGAATATGTGCAGGAAGAAAATGTCAAAGAAACCCTACTACAACATGGCTTTATCCAAGCATACCTATTTCTTACCCAAAAAGCACAGAAATGCCTCCAATGTGTAGGGACCAGAGCTTGTGAGCACTGAGTTGTGCTCATCTATTAAGATTGGTGGATTCTATTGCTGGCTCATATCCCTTAAATGTTTTGTTGTACTGCTGCCTAAAAGTATCATATTGTGGGATCATCATATTTTGTGATGCTTTTAAATCTTTTGGGAAGAAATGTTGGGTATGGGGCAATAGATTGTGCCAGGCCATGCAGAATAGGACCAAAGAGGTCTATGGCAGAAGTTCTGCCACCGCAATAGCCTTATCACCTATTCCTCTTCTATGTTGTCTGCAGAGGTTTTCAGCTCTTCCATGGTATTTGTGTATTGGTTTTGGTGGTTAGAAATTACCTCTGTGAGTCCATGAGGAAATACGCATAATCAAGACAGTTCCACTACAATATTGATTAGTGTCCTGGATTGTCCTATTTGAATATATTGTGATTTTTCTATTTTTATTATATTTTTTTTAATTTCTGCCTAGAACTCGTTTCCATAGATTGCCCAATGTTATACACATTCTTCTCTGGCTGAAAAAGATTCTTGTAAGACACATCTACAGTTTTACTGAAAACTTACTTGAATATTGCAATGTCAAAAGGACAGTTAGCTGAGAAGGCTCCTCCAGCCTCAATGAGATCAGTTTTATGCTGTTGGAGCAGCATGACAGAAAATCTGGATTTTCTTATAGTAGATACTATATTATACAGATGCTCAGGTAGTAGGGACAGATAAATTTTTAGATAAATTGATAAAGAGATGGATTGCTGAGCACAAATCTTGAATTAATTTCCCTCTTACATGGGCAGTTATCCAGAAGGTCTCTCAACCAAGGAAGAGTTATCTTTGAAGTGCTGTGATAACTGTGCACAGTTTCCAGACATTGATAACTTTGAAACCGAATGGTGACACTCTAATACGGCTGCCAATATTTTACAGGTCTCGATTGGGAAGGGAGAAAGTGAAATAATTGGGCAAATGCCCACGGTTGATGTCAATAAGTCTTCACTTAATTTGAAGTGTGTTCCTGGATAAGCATGAAAGTATCCACAGAACTTTCCTGACCAGCGAAATAAGCCCTGATATGGTATTTGGGAAATATACCCTTATACAGAGAGATAATATGGACGTCTGAGATAAAAATGGCATTATCTTTTTGGGTTTTTTCATTAACTAAAAAGGGAACTTAAGGTGAGAAACTCATATGTAAATGGATTGAGATGAATCCTTACCCATGTTCCATGTGCACACTTTGATTTGTACAAAAGAATCAAAGAAAGGAAAAAAAATTAAATTAATGTAGATGAAACTTTAAAAAAAAAAGACTAACATACTCATTGAAATGTTAACCTTCATTAAGATGTGTATAATTCCACCAGGATTCCCCAGACTCATTCTGCTTTTCAACCACATGTTCTATGAAGCAAATGATTCACTAAACAATTTAATTCTTATTGGTGTGACAGGATTTGGAGAGAGTTGGAAAGGATGCGTGCTGTGGGGGCCAAGGTGGCACTAGAAGTGGGACACTGTTCTGTATTGCGGTTGGCAGGATCATAAAGCAGGAAATAAGAGGACAAAGATTAATCAGAGAGAAGTTAGTGTCAAGGAAGAGCAGAAAGGCAAGGAAAGGATACCAGGCATGGTGGGTGGTAGGCATCTGTTCCAGCTTCGGTACCTAAAAGGTGGATCTCTAAGTTGGAGCGGATCACCTTCATCACTCTTGCAGTTGAGGGGAATAAATATGTGATCCCAGGGAACAATGCTTTCAACCTTTCATGTGGATAATGTTCATTGCTTTTTATGTCTGTCTCTCTCCACTGACTACTAAAGAGAGTCTGATGTGATTACTCTGAGGGTAGATGAATCCCCTGTTCCTAGTATAGTCCATATTCCCTCCAAAAAGATGGTGTGGAAGGAGCAGCTGATTTGTCTAATCTATTCTTAATAACCTATTAAGAAAGGAATTCTGTAACTGCAGGCAGCCTGTTAGCAGCAATCTGCAGAGGGCTTTTCCTGTTGTCCAATTTAAGTCTCTGCTGTTGGACATCTGTTGGACTGCATCTTGCACTGGATTAACATGAGAGGCCATACAAAGTGACTGGTCACAACTTTATTACTGTCTTTGCTGCATGTTGCCACAACTGTGCTCTTTTTCCTTTTCCTGCCTAAACAAGCTCAATCTGCTTAATCTTCCCACAAACTTTCTTTGAATTTTTTATCCCGTCTCTCTGTTCCATGGTCTGGGGTAGTTCATGGTCCTCAGTTCACTATAAACTCAATTTCCGTACCCGTCAGCTTTCCAACCTCTCTTGGACTCGCTACAAGTGAGTTCTTGCCAGAGCTCCAGCCTGGAGAAGAATAGAAAACCTGCATTTAACATTAGCATGGGGATACTTTCCATAATCCAAAATTGTGTACTTTTGGTCATTAGCTTCTCTCGCCTGCTCCCACAGGAATATATCCTGAGTTGTGCAAGTGTGTTACCATGAGAGAACACTTCATGGAGCTGCAATCTGAAGAGCATCAGGGAAAATGCCTTGGATCTTCTACTAAGCAAAGCAGCCATGAGATAGATGTAACAAAGCACCACATAGAAATGCTTGATTCTTAGTGCATGCTCTGAGACACACATATATTATACAGGCAGTAAATTGGGTTAATGGGTATAAACAAAAGGTTAATGTTTAGAGGGGAGAAAATGGCTGTAAATTGCAGGGCGAGGGGATAATTTTATATTATAGACTATAAATCCCCCACACTCTCTCTGAGGAGAGGTCACTGTTGAGATCCCTGGTGTTGTGTTTCCTGGCCTGGATCCAAGGGAGCTGAGAGGTAGAAGAGAGCAGGCCATCCCCTTCTGGGCTAGAAAGTTTAAGTAAATATTTAGTTTAGTTTCTGAAGACAAGTTGTACATATTCTGGAAAAGCCTGTTACCAACTGGGGGTTACTTAGTAAATAAGAGCCACATTACAGTGATGTGGGTTGGCCAGTTTTCTAAGCTGGACAAGGTTTCTGTGCTTCAGGGCACCTGAAAGCTAGAGGTGGGATATTGGACTGGATTTACCTGTGCCCTTAATTGCACTGAAACGTGCCCAGGGTTCCTGGGTAGTGTGTCCTGCTTGTGCTTTCAGGTTTATTACGTTGCAAAGCTGGTCTGCAAATGGGGCCTTCTCTTCCTCACAAAAGGGAGTCACCCACCACAATTACTTTCCTCTTTTTCTTATTGCAGAAGCCCTAAGGTGTGGGGCCTGGCTGGCTCTGGGTAGCTCACTGTCTAGATCTTTGTATCTGTCCTCATATGCCTCGCCCCTCAATTTCCAAAGCACTGTACCTATTTTGTAAGTGTAACTGGGAAGGTGAGGGGGGCTGACAGGGGTTCTGCTTGCCCCTCCAAGGAGGTACCTTCCTCCATTCCTCATTATCCCTTAAGTTCCTTTCTTCTGCCTGGTGACAAGCAGAAGGGAGATCATCCGCGCCCTGTAGAGCCTCTGCCCCACGCCTGTGCCTCAGGGTACGGCTTCACCAATCTACTTCACTTTTACTGTCTCTAATACTTCCAAGTCTATCCACCCCTTCCTTCAGTTCAACCACCTGCCTGAGCAGGTAGTTAATTTGCTCACACCGCACACAGGCGGCGTCTCTGGCTCCATGGGGAACACGTGCCAGGCTGAGGCATTCACTGCAGCCGGAGACCTGCGCAGACAAGTGTTTTTTGCGGGAGCTCCGCCTCAGTTTCCACGTTTTTCCTTGTGGGGAATTTTGCGCGTGTTGGAGCCATGTTCTTCTCTGGCTCCAGGAGGGAACCGACAGCTGATGGCGGCTCCCCCCCGCTCTGCGCACGCGCGTCTGCGCGCCATTATACCCGCCCTTGCTCTCACGCGCGCCCGGCCCGCGCTCTGACCCTGCCCCGGCCATAGCCGCTTTTACATGGGCCGCGGCTCGCCCGGCCCCGCCCCCAGGCACGTCAGCCTCTCGCGAGATTCGCGAGTCCTTTCGGGCCTCTCCGCTTTCCTTCGGCTTCTCCGTCTCCAGGAAGCCCCCTCTAGACCTAGTTTAAAGCTGCAGAACTCACCCTCAGGCCGGATATTAGGAAAAATTTTTTCACGGAAAGGGTTATCAGCCATTGGAATGGGCTGCCCAGGGAGGTGGTTGAGGCACCATCCCTGGAGGTGTTCAAAAGACGGGTTGATATAGTGCTTGGAAATACGGTTTAGTGATGGTGTTGCTTTTTGTTTGTTGTGCGGGTGTTTATTTTTGTCAAAATTAGGTTGACGATTGGACAAGATGATCTTTAAGGTCCCTTCGCATTTCCTCTTTTTCTTATTGCAGAAGCCCTAAGGTGTGGGGCCTGGCTGGCTCTGGGTAGCTCACTGTCTAGATCTTTGTATCTGTCCTCATATGCCTCGCCCCTCAATTTCCAAAGCACTGTACCTATTTTGTAAGTGTAACTGGGAAGGTGAGGGGGGCTGACAGGGGTTCTGCTTGCCCCTCCAAGGAGGTACCTTCCTCCATTCCTCATTATCCCTTAAGTTCCTTTCTTCTGCCTGGTGACAAGCAGAAGGGAGATCATCCGCGCCCTGTAGAGCCTCTGCCCCACGCCTGTGCCTCAGGGTACGGCTTCACCAATCTACTTCACTTTTACTGTCTCTAATACTTCCAAGTCTATCCACCCCTTCCTTCAGTTCAACCACCTGCCTGAGCAGGTAGTTAATTTGCTCACACCGCACACAGGCGGCGTCTCTGGCTCCATGGGGAACACGTGCCAGGCTGAGGCATTCACTGCAGCCGGAGACCTGCGCAGACAAGTGTTTTTTGCGGGAGCTCCGCCTCAGTTTCCACGTTTTTCCTTGTGGGGAATTTTGCGCGTGTTGGAGCCATGTTCTTCTCTGGCTCCAGGAGGGAACCGACAGCTGATGGCGGCTCCCCCCCGCTCTGCGCACGCGCGTCTGCGCGCCATTATACCCGCCCTTGCTCTCACGCGCGCCCGGCCCGCGCTCTGACCCTGCCCCGGCCATAGCCGCTTTTACATGGGCCGCGGCTCGCCCGGCCCCGCCCCCAGGCACGTCAGCCTCTCGCGAGATTCGCGAGTCCTTTCGGGCCTCTCCGCTTTCCTTCGGCTTCTCCGTCTCCAGGAAGCCCCCTCTAGACCTAGTTTAAAGCTGCAGAACTCACCCTCAGGCCGGATATTAGGAAAAATTTTTTCACGGAAAGGGTTATCAGCCATTGGAATGGGCTGCCCAGGGAGGTGGTTGAGGCACCATCCCTGGAGGTGTTCAAAAGACGGGTTGATATAGTGCTTGGAAATACGGTTTAGTGATGGTGTTGCTTTTTGTTTGTTGTGCGGGTGTTTATTTTTGTCAAAATTAGGTTGACGATTGGACAAGATGATCTTTAAGGTCCCTTCGCAACCTAGAAGATTCTATGATTCTGTGAAAGCTGGAGTCAAGAAATCCCAGTCAAACAAGGGTGAATTATTGTGTTTTTCACCTCTTGCTATCATATAGGGTATGGTCTGCTCGCCAAAGCATTGTCTGGGTTTTTCCATATAGTGTATTTCTTTGTTCTCATCAGAAGACAGAAGACTTGATATTTCTGTTCACTTCCTGTGGTGTTTTGGCAGCTTGGTAGACAAGATATCTTACGCTTGGAACACCCTAAGATGACTGCTCCTGTGAGGAAGAGTGCGGCGAGACTCAGACACAGACCAATTTGATCATGCTGAAGCCCACTTTATTGTTTTAACAAACTCTTTTATATCTTTCTTACAAACGTGTGTCCATGTATAATTGGTTCACTTAAAGTCCAACAGTTCATGATTGGATAACTTCCTCCTTCTTTGTTCTCTGCTGTAACTTCAGTAACTTTTCTCTGCTGGCTATCTGACAGGTCCTTAATCTTATTTACTCCCTTCTTGTCCGGACTCTCAGGCCTCTTCAAGGATACACAGATGTCTGCACAAGGCCGATGCTAAGGCTCCCATGGACGAGCCAAGGTTTCCCACAGAAGAGGTTTCAGCCGTGGCTAGAGCCTCTTCTGGTGTTCCACTCTGTTCTTATATTATTTGTTTATACTGTTATTTTTGCTTGGTTGTTCAAACTACAGCTGATCACAATCCTATCCCAGGACCATGCAATCCCAAGAATTCTCCTTTAGCAGTAGATTAATCCATGAGTTGCACTTCCCACCTTCAGCTTTTCATTATATTCAACATCCTTCTCTACTGCATACTCTCTTCTGGAGTTCTGATTTCTCTGATTGCTTGCTCTGACCCTGTTTCCAGCATCAGGGAAAAGGAGAAATGTGGAGGTGTCTAATCTAGTATGTCTCTCTCCATGGTTGAACCAGATCACTATAAATTAGTTGATAGGATGCTTTCCTAAGTCCCTGTAATAACTATATAATGGAGTCTGTGTAGATGAAATTGGATTTTTCGATATTTTTTTTTTAGTTCATAGCCTTTTATCAGGTCACGATGCAAAATTTCATGAAAAGAGACACTTGGAAACATGCTGAGGAATAAAGTAAAGGGTTAAGATTAATTCTGTTTACTCATGTAGTAACTGGTACAGAATTAAGTAAATCATGACCTTATTTCTGATGTTCCCAGAAATTTATTATGAGAATGACCTTCAGGCTCAAGGTCTAAAACCAAGCATCTGTTTATTTTCTTTTTCTATACATTTACATTTCACTGTGCTTTTATCTTGTATTTAGGTTTCTATTGATTGTTGTTTGACACACATCACATTTGTGTAGTTCGTGGCGAATTCATCATTTGTCTAAGTATTTGCTTATATCAGCATGCTCCTTGTTCTGTTTTAATTGAATGCCTGGCAAAGTAAGTGTTCTTAAGTCAGAGGTAGATATTTATCAATGATAAGAGTAAAAAGACTAGATGCCCCAGGATGTTTTCTTTACTTATTACAGTGAATATGATTTAGATGCATGGAAGTACATCAAGATCCAGAAAAAAGATAGTTAACAAATTAACACAGAAAGACAAAAAGCAGTCTGGAGTCAACAGCATGTTCTCTGCACGGGTCCTGTTCTTCTAATAAGTTTGACATTGAACAGCAAGGCCTGTGCTGACCCTTTTGAACTTTCAATATTTTCTACCTGAGTCAGGTCATTACAGTTGGCCCATGGCCCACATGCTTGCAAAATCCTCCCTGATTTTTTCTTTGTTTTTCTGGGACTGGGGAAACGAGAACATGAGATTAGTTTTTGCAGCTCCCAAGTGATGGAACTCACCTGAGCTGTGGTGACTTATGAATTGTCTGGAGAGAGGATGATGCTTGCCTGTGCACTTCCACCATCTGCAAAGCATAGTGATTGTCTTACAGAGTCAATTGGATTAACAAAACAGGAGCTCATGGGATCACTTTCTTAACACAAAGGAAAGAAAACAGAAATATTGCTGGAAACAAACAGTCAAAAAAAATTCAGAAGAAACCACAGCTGCTTCAGTTCACTATACCTATATGGTCAGGTCCAAGATAAATACACTCTATGGTTTTCCTTTAAAATAGTATCACAGATCTTAATCTCCATATTCAGGTTTTTCTGCTGACTGTGCCTTGCTCTCTCAGGGCTGTCAGTGGGTATATACCCTGGCAGCAACTCCAGCATGAACCTGAAGAGAAATAAAATTTCAGGGTAAAAGCCTGAGAAATTTATTACTGATGTACATGCACACACCCTCCCACCACTACCAAGGCTGTTCCCAATAGTGATGAGCCTCTTTAAGTAAGAATTTCACTTTAGAGAAAGGCTTTGATATTTGTAAAATCTATGGGAATGACTAGCCCTTTCCTTTGATGACAGGCAAACGAATGCTTTTAATTATTGCAGATTATAACACCCTTGGCCAGGCTGGGCGAATACATAAGTATTCCATGCATATTTACTCCCATTTTTAAAGGAAATTATTTTGCCTGTTTCCAATCTTTTGTTTGCTTTCTATGAATACTCAAGTGAATCAGCTTTACCTCAAAATGCTCATTTTAATTTGAAGGGCGAGTTTCAATTGCAAATTAAGCACATTGCCACCTGTATTGATGATGTCTCTGGGGAGGATTGGGTATGTAGGAATGTCATTGCAAGAATTGCTGAGCACCAAGATGCACTTGAAGGCTCAGGCTCAGGGGCCTGTGCAAAAACCTTCATACCTCTAAATTCAGGTGCTGTAGCTGGTTCTTCAGTGTCATACAGATGCAACTGTACCCATTGATTAATGTGTAACTCAATAGTTACACAGAAATTGCACAGGACCAGCGATAGAAGTGTTGAGAATGCATCTGGTGGTGAAGTCAAAGATCATAATACCATGTATTAATTGATAAATACCCCCATGGCAGCACTCTGAATAATGGATAGTTTTCAGAATATGACATGCTGAGATTGGAAACAAGGCAAACTGCTCACTACACAATATTTGTGCTTGTCTACAGGATGGAAAAATGTGAATGTTCAACTACAGAGGCAAGGAAAATTGGATGTGCTCCAGGGAGCTCATGATCCATGCATTTCATGAGATGAAACAGATGGATGAAGCAGATACATGGAGTGGGTAGGAGGAGGTGGGAGGATGTGTTAAAGGAAATGGCTTTGTAGAATTAGCAGCACTTCATTTTCTAGCACAGATCTCCCTATGACATCAAAGAAATCACTTAAGACCAGGGTTGGGCTTTTTTTTAAAAAACTTTATTTTTAAAAATAATTATTAATAATGAGGAATTTGGGAACTCTCATGGGAACCACGAGGATTTGGGGATCTTTGTTCTTCTGACGTTGCACCTAGAAATCCTGCTCACCGTCTCTGATCCAGATGTCCAAAAGGTAATGGACAAAGTCACTGTTTGAAACAGGCTTGGGAATTAGGCCCTATACTCTTGGTGTTATTGAGTTTAGGAAAATAAATCATTCCTTTTAATGAAACCTTAAAAAATCTGTGAGTGAAAAGACTCAAGTTATAAGGTATTATAGAAACAAAAACCCCCAAACCCCAATGACATGCACATACTTGTCATGTGTACATGACACAAACACACCTTTACGTGTTCCTCTTCACATGTCAAATGACACCAGCATCTCCAGAGCTATTGCTGTGCTTAATGACAAAGAATGATTATGCATTAAATAATTCTATTAATTCTAGCTAGAAATGTCCTAAATGGCTGGTTGGATGCCCAAGGCAAGGCATTATCTTCCAACTAGTCCTGCCTGTTAGAAACTAATTACCCTTTTCCACTCCAGTTCTTCCCTAACTTCTCTATCTCTGCAAAGCAGGAACTGCCTTTTTGTACCTCTAAACCAGCATATTGCAGAGGGTTTCTAGTGCCCCAGTGAAACAATCTGCTGCTTTGGGTCCCAGGCAACGGTATTAATTGACAGTTGTTTTGAAGGAAGAAACAGGTGAAAAAACAAGTACATGACCTTCTGATGTTCACGAATCATCAGAAATGAATTTTCCTCTGGTTAGTTAATAAGGTAGGGTCTGGCTCTGAGAAAGACATGCAAGCTCAATTAGGGTTCATAGGTGTTGCCTGGTGTAATTTGAGAGGCTCCAGTATGTCCAAGACATCTGTGCAGGCTATTAAATACGATGTAGAATTAATGGGAGACCTGTGCCCTTCCAAAGCAGGCATTGGAGACAGACATCATGCTCTGGAGCCTCTCAAATCACATCAGACACTTGTTTCAGCAACTAAATTGTGTCCCCAATCTCTAGGGACTGTGACAGGAATACAGGCACCCAGTGCGTGTACAAGACTATGTTTAGGTGCCTTTAATCTGTGATCAAATCAGTCCTGTCTTAACTATGCACTTGTCCTTCGCACCTTGCTCCGACTACTTTTTCCCAATGCTCACTAGGGACAACGTCCCTGCACAGTCCCTGTGAGCAGGGAATTGACTGCAGAGGCAATTTGACTTGCAGTGTCCCTTGGAATGCAAGGCCTCAGTGTCAGGACCACATTATGCCTTAGCAAATCACTACAGCACTTTTCCATGTTCCTGCTGTGCTCAGGCTATGTGTTTGTGCCACATTTCCATGTCCAGCAGCATGAAGCCATTTGACTTGAGTCTGCAGGTATTGAGTCTTGAGTCTGAGTGAATCAGCTTCTACTGAAGGTTGGTGGAAAATAGGAATTTACTTGATGGTTCTTTCATACACATTAAAGTGCAAACTCCCTGCTTGCTCCACATCAGTTTCAATATTGTAGACTGATTTTTGAGGGCTTTTTCATCCTTTCCTGCCTACTTGCATGGTGTAGTCACTAGCCATTACACATGAAAAGGCTTCTTTCACAAAACTCCTTAGTTATTCACTACTCTTCATCTTCCTTTGAAACTTCAGAGAGAAAGCTCTGCTGAAATGTCTACAGAAAAATCCCCAAGAGGCAATGGGTAGAGGTGAGAGAGAAGGGACAGCAGATCGTGTTTTTCTATTTCTATTAAAATATGTTTCTATGATTCAGAACAATTCACTTATGCTTACATGTGATTGAAGTAAGTTTGCAAACTCTTTGCTCTAGCTGTTGCTCTGCCTCTTCCTTTCATCTTGCTGTTTGTCATATATTCACTTTCTACATCTTGTCTTTTTTTGACATTTTAGCTATCTCAGGGGGCAACACTGGCACTTTCACGCATCACCGTAATAGAAATAAAGGCTTGAAAGACCAAGATCTGAGACCTGCCTATTCCTGGGGCATTGCAATGCAACATCATGAAAGATGTAGCTTGGCTGGATCCTCAGGAGATCACAAGAAACCTGGAACCACAGCTCCTGAGAATAACTGAGCTGATGCAGGCAGACAAACATCTATATGCTCTTTTTTCTGGTGAAAAATCCTGTCAGCAATTGACATTTTTTCTTTGCATGTGGTTAACATGAAATTTTGCTTTCTAGTGGAGAAGTAATATTTTATTTAAGTTTTTTTGGTGAATAGCTCTGGTCTGTCTACACTGACACATACTTCACACAATGCAAGTGGAAACTCCCCGAGGATTCTTTCCAAATTCCTAATTTAATTCATCAGCTCAGGATGAATATATATATCTGACCCCTTTATATTTGGGTCAGATACTGCACCATCCTGGGCTGGCCCAGCTCTGATACAAACAGTTAAGACATATCGGTTTACATCAGCATAAAATTTGACTCAAAATTTCAGACTGAGACATACTAAATACAGTTCCTGTCGTCAGTACTACTGAATGCATGGCTCAGAAATCACAAGTCATCTTTGCAATTCAAACCTACTTCAGGTAGCAGACCAACTTCTGAGTTGAGGTCTGCTCTCTGTGTTGTACTGGCAGAATAAAAAATATCCAGGCAGCAAAATGCATTGGGAGCAATTTCTTTCTGCTTGCATAACCCGTCTTCAGGAGCTAAGGCATTTCCCAAATATTTTAGAACCAACAAATAAAGCATATCAAAACTAATCCAATGCATCTAACATTTTGGATAGCTTTCCATTAATATGTGGGTACTAATTTTCAAGTATTACAGGGGGAAGGGAGGGAAGAGACACTGTTTAACATGTACTGAGATACTGTCATGACAGTTCAGGCGTGCAGCAGATGCCATTCCCAGGTGAAAGAGCTGTGGCAGCTGCACAGACCAGCACAGCACCAGTCCCTGTCCTGGGAGGCAGCTGGTTCAGGATACTCAGTTTTATGAGCCTGCTAGGCTGGTTGAGTTCCTGTTAGATACAAAGGATGCTCACAGCTTTAGGGCCCTGCAGCTCAGTCCCCCAGCTTGGGGGCTGATGTACTGCTGGTGTCACCTTAGGATTTTGAAAAGTGCCTAAAAATACTATATGCTCACTCTCCAATTGACAGAAAGTGATTCAGTCCCTCAGGCATTCTTAAAAAATCCCACTAGCAGGGTTGTGGGGTTGCAGCATGCACCGATGCTGAGGCAGGCAGCAATCGTTTTTAATTTGGGGGTTGACAATCTGATGTTAGGGCTGCAAGAACCAGAAAGAAGCCTGAACATATCGAACTACAGACATTCCTCCTGAGCCATGGAAAAATAATAGCTTGACATTTTAAAGTGTCAATAGCCATAGCAGAGAGAGGGCTGAAGGGGGAAGCAGGAGAATACCTGGCTGATTGGTCTGCTTCACATATGCAGAGTAACTTTCTTCCAATTCCAGCTGCATGTACATTTTCTTTTGATCATAAGGTATTGAAAATTACTTGAAAGAACACACCCACCGAACCCTCCCATCCCTCCTCGATTTGGTTAATGAGGTCATTAAAAAGATGCATGAAAGACTTGCAAACAAGCACTGAATTTTTATGCTGCAGTGGCCATATCAGAGTGGCCTGAACATAGAGAAAGGCCGTTAGGGAAACCAGTGTGCTTATTATAACTTTGAAAGTGATTTTCACCCTTTTAGCTACTATGTTGAAGAGACTTGAAAGTAACGTGTGTGTACTGAGGAGCAGAAATCATCTAGTGTAATGTAGCCCGAGAAATCCTTCCTATGACAGGACAATGGTATCCCGTTTTTTGCTGATGATGTCAAAAAGAGCTAAAAATCCAGAAAATTGGGCAACTATGACAGCCTGCTTTGAAACCATGGCAATGGGAATAGAAAGACCCTAAAACTCAAAGCCCATAAACATAAATAATCCAGTCTTGAAGTGAGCCATTGTTGCATTGGAACTCCAATAGAATAGAAAGTTAAACAGTAACTTAGTGGTAGCTGATATATTGAAGATATGGCCTCTAGTTATCTTAGATAATTTTATTACTAAAAATCACACCTCTAGGAGTACACTTTATATTTTAATGTAAGTATTAGTACATTTAATGTAAGTATGAACCTTAGTATAAGGAGCCAGACAGAAATTGGGACATGCGCAAATCAGTTTTTGTTATGTAATTACGACTGATGAATCAGTTATTTTAATGTGATTTTTTCCTTGTTACCTTTTTGTATAAAAGGCCCTATATGCTTCCTGGGGTGCGCTGGCTGCGTTACATGTCTAGCACCCTATTCTGCAGAACTGAAATAAAGACAAATATCTCAACTTAGTATGTTGATTGACTCTTGCACACCGGGTAAAGAACCCTTATTTTTAGGGACAACACTGAGATGATCTCCTCTGTCTTGCATCAGGGCATAGCTTCCCGAGAGACAGAGGTGATGCCTCCAGCCCTTCTCAGACAGTGGTCCTCTGGGGCAGCAGTGGGACCCGGTAGAGCTCAGAGCTTTGTGACCTACAACCTGTACCCCCTTGAGTTGTCTAACCCTGTAGTCAGGGAATAGGGGAAAAAATCTGGAAAACCTCTGGCGTGGGAAGTTGGAGTCCTAGCTCTAAATCTTGAGGTGGAAACATTTTAAGATCTTCATATGCCCCAGCTCAGACACTTGTAGAGAGATGATTTTTTTTTTGGTCAGAATTTTACAGGTGTTTGCTCACTGGAAATAAATGGGTTTTTTTGTCTAGTTCCTGACCTATTAGTGTCCTGAAGCGCAGGAACACGAAGATTACAGCACTGTGGATGTATAAGAATTGGCACTTTCTACAGTTTAAATTGTCCACAATGCCACGTTTTGGGTCTACATGATAGGAGGGGTAGATGTAATGTAAACTGAAGGCACATCCTGAAGTTTTGTATGTGTATGGGAATATTTTTGTTTTGCTCTTTTCCTTTCTCAGCTGTCAGTATTAAAGGCCATAGGATAAAAGGATGAACACACCTGTAGAGGCTATCACTTACAACTCTGACTCCTGTACCCCTTTTCCCTTTTCCATCACAGAGGAAGAGCTTCCCACAGGAATATATCCTGAGTTGTGCAAGTGTGTTACCATGAGAGAACACTTCATGGAGCTGCAATCTGAAGAGCATCAGGGAAAATGCCTTGGATCTTCTACTAAGCAAAGCAGCCATGAGATAGATGTAACAAAGCACCACATAGAAATGCTTGATTCTTAGTGCATGCTCTGAGACACACATATATTATACAGGCAGTAAATTGGGTTAATGGGTATAAACAAAAGGTTAATGTTTAGAGGGGAGAAAATGGCTGTAAATTGCAGGGCGAGGGGATAATTTTATATTATAGACTATAAATCCCCCACACTCTCTCTGAGGAGAGGTCACTGTTGAGATCCCTGGTGTTGTGTTTCCTGGCCTGGATCCAAGGGAGCTGAGAGGTAGAAGAGAGCAGGCCATCCCCTTCTGGGCTAGAAAGTTTAAGTAAATATTTAGTTTAGTTTCTGAAGACAAGTTGTACATATTCTGGAAAAGCCTGTTACCAACTGGGGGTTACTTAGTAAATAAGAGCCACATTACAGTGATGTGGGTTGGCCAGTTTTCTAAGCTGGACAAGGTTTCTGTGCTTCAGGGCACCTGAAAGCTAGAGGTGGGATATTGGACTGGATTTACCTGTGCCCTTAATTGCACTGAAACGTGCCCAGGGTTCCTGGGTAGTGTGTCCTGCTTGTGCTTTCAGGTTTATTACGTTGCAAAGCTGGTCTGCAAATGGGGCCTTCTCTTCCTCACAAAAGGGAGTCACCCACCACAATTACTTTCCTCTTTTTCTTATTGCAGAAGCCCTAAGGTGTGGGGCCTGGCTGGCTCTGGGTAGCTCACTGTCTAGATCTTTGTATCTGTCCTCATATGCCTCGCCCCTCAATTTCCAAAGCACTGTACCTATTTTGTAAGTGTAACTGGGAAGGTGAGGGGGGCTGACAGGGGTTCTGCTTGCCCCTCCAAGGAGGTACCTTCCTCCATTCCTCATTATCCCTTAAGTTCCTTTCTTCTGCCTGGTGACAAGCAGAAGGGAGATCATCCGCGCCCTGTAGAGCCTCTGCCCCACGCCTGTGCCTCAGGGTACGGCTTCACCAATCTACTTCACTTTTACTGTCTCTAATACTTCCAAGTCTATCCACCCCTTCCTTCAGTTCAACCACCTGCCTGAGCAGGTAGTTAATTTGCTCACACCGCACACAGGCGGCGTCTCTGGCTCCATGGGGAACACGTGCCAGGCTGAGGCATTCACTGCAGCCGGAGACCTGCGCAGACAAGTGTTTTTTGCGGGAGCTCCGCCTCAGTTTCCACGTTTTTCCTTGTGGGGAATTTTGCGCGTGTTGGAGCCATGTTCTTCTCTGGCTCCAGGAGGGAACCGACAGCTGATGGCGGCTCCCCCCCGCTCTGCGCACGCGCGTCTGCGCGCCATTATACCCGCCCTTGCTCTCACGCGCGCCCGGCCCGCGCTCTGACCCTGCCCCGGCCATAGCCGCTTTTACATGGGCCGCGGCTCGCCCGGCCCCGCCCCCAGGCACGTCAGCCTCTCGCGAGATTCGCGAGTCCTTTCGGGCCTCTCCGCTTTCCTTCGGCTTCTCCGTCTCCAGGAAGCCCCCTCTAGACCTAGTTTAAAGCTGCAGAACTCACCCTCAGGCCGGATATTAGGAAAAATTTTTTCACGGAAAGGGTTATCAGCCATTGGAATGGGCTGCCCAGGGAGGTGGTTGAGGCACCATCCCTGGAGGTGTTCAAAAGACGGGTTGATATAGTGCTTGGAAATACGGTTTAGTGATGGTGTTGCTTTTTGTTTGTTGTGCGGGTGTTTATTTTTGTCAAAATTAGGTTGACGATTGGACAAGATGATCTTTAAGGTCCCTTCGCAACCTAGAAGATTCTATGATTCTGTGAAAGCTGGAGTCAAGAAATCCCAGTCAAACAAGGGTGAATTATTGTGTTTTTCACCTCTTGCTATCATATAGGGTATGGTCTGCTCGCCAAAGCATTGTCTGGGTTTTTCCATATAGTGTATTTCTTTGTTCTCATCAGAAGACAGAAGACTTGATATTTCTGTTCACTTCCTGTGGTGTTTTGGCAGCTTGGTAGACAAGATATCTTACGCTTGGAACACCCTAAGATGACTGCTCCTGTGAGGAAGAGTGCGGCGAGACTCAGACACAGACCAATTTGATCATGCTGAAGCCCACTTTATTGTTTTAACAAACTCTTTTATATCTTTCTTACAAACGTGTGTCCATGTATAATTGGTTCACTTAAAGTCCAACAGTTCATGATTGGATAACTTCCTCCTTCTTTGTTCTCTGCTGTAACTTCAGTAACTTTTCTCTGCTGGCTATCTGACAGGTCCTTAATCTTATTTACTCCCTTCTTGTCCGGACTCTCAGGCCTCTTCAAGGATACACAGATGTCTGCACAAGGCCGATGCTAAGGCTCCCATGGACGAGCCAAGGTTTCCCACAGAAGAGGTTTCAGCCGTGGCTAGAGCCTCTTCTGGTGTTCCACTCTGTTCTTATATTATTTGTTTATACTGTTATTTTTGCTTGGTTGTTCAAACTACAGCTGATCACAATCCTATCCCAGGACCATGCAATCCCAAGAATTCTCCTTTAGCAGTAGATTAATCCATGAGTTGCACTTCCCACCTTCAGCTTTTCATTATATTCAACATCCTTCTCTACTGCATACTCTCTTCTGGAGTTCTGATTTCTCTGATTGCTTGCTCTGACCCTGTTTCCAGCATCAGGGAAAAGGAGAAATGTGGAGGTGTCTAATCTAGTATGTCTCTCTCCATGGTTGAACCAGATCACTATAAATTAGTTGATAGGATGCTTTCCTAAGTCCCTGTAATAACTATATAATGGAGTCTGTGTAGATGAAATTGGATTTTTCGATATTTTTTTTTTAGTTCATAGCCTTTTATCAGGTCACGATGCAAAATTTCATGAAAAGAGACACTTGGAAACATGCTGAGGAATAAAGTAAAGGGTTAAGATTAATTCTGTTTACTCATGTAGTAACTGGTACAGAATTAAGTAAATCATGACCTTATTTCTGATGTTCCCAGAAATTTATTATGAGAATGACCTTCAGGCTCAAGGTCTAAAACCAAGCATCTGTTTATTTTCTTTTTCTATACATTTACATTTCACTGTGCTTTTATCTTGTATTTAGGTTTCTATTGATTGTTGTTTGACACACATCACATTTGTGTAGTTCGTGGCGAATTCATCATTTGTCTAAGTATTTGCTTATATCAGCATGCTCCTTGTTCTGTTTTAATTGAATGCCTGGCAAAGTAAGTGTTCTTAAGTCAGAGGTAGATATTTATCAATGATAAGAGTAAAAAGACTAGATGCCCCAGGATGTTTTCTTTACTTATTACAGTGAATATGATTTAGATGCATGGAAGTACATCAAGATCCAGAAAAAAGATAGTTAACAAATTAACACAGAAAGACAAAAAGCAGTCTGGAGTCAACAGCATGTTCTCTGCACGGGTCCTGTTCTTCTAATAAGTTTGACATTGAACAGCAAGGCCTGTGCTGACCCTTTTTAACTTTCAATATTTTCTACCTGAGTCAGGTCATTACAGTTGGCCCATGGCCCACATGCTTGCAAAATCCTCCCTGATTTTTTCTTTGTTTTTCTGGGACTGGGGAAACGAGAACATGAGATTAGTTTTTGCAGCTCCCAAGTGATGGAACTCACCTGAGCTGTGGTGACTTATGAATTGTCTGGAGAGAGGATGATGCTTGCCTGTGCACTTCCACCATCTGCAAAGCATAGTGATTGTCTTACAGAGTCAATTGGATTAACAAAACAGGAGCTCATGGGATCACTTTCTTAACACAAAGGAAAGAAAACAGAAATATTGCTGGAAACAAACAGTCAAAAAAAATTCAGAAGAAACCACAGCTGCTTCAGTTCACTATACCTATATGGTCAGGTCCAAGATAAATACACTCTATGGTTTTCCTTTAAAATAGTATCACAGATCTTAATCTCCATATTCAGGTTTTTCTGCTGACTGTGCCTTGCTCTCTCAGGGCTGTCAGTGGGTATATACCCTGGCAGCAACTCCAGCATGAACCTGAAGAGAAATAAAATTTCAGGGTAAAAGCCTGAGAAATTTATTACTGATGTACATGCACACACCCTCCCACCACTACCAAGGCTGTTCCCAATAGTGATGAGCCTCTTTAAGTAAGAATTTCACTTTAGAGAAAGGCTTTGATATTTGTAAAATCTATGGGAATGACTAGCCCTTTCCTTTGATGACAGGCAAACGAATGCTTTTAATTATTGCAGATTATAACACCCTTGGCCAGGCTGGGCGAATACATAAGTATTCCATGCATATTTACTCCCATTTTTAAAGGAAATTATTTTGCCTGTTTCCAATCTTTTGTTTGCTTTCTATGAATACTCAAGTGAATCAGCTTTACCTCAAAATGCTCATTTTAATTTGAAGGGCGAGTTTCAATTGCAAATTAAGCACATTGCCACCTGTATTGATGATGTCTCTGGGGAGGATTGGGTATGTAGGAATGTCATTGCAAGAATTGCTGAGCACCAAGATGCACTTGAAGGCTCAGGCTCAGGGGCCTGTGCAAAAACCTTCATACCTCTAAATTCAGGTGCTGTAGCTGGTTCTTCAGTGTCATACAGATGCAACTGTACCCATTGATTAATGTGTAACTCAATAGTTACACAGAAATTGCACAGGACCAGCGATAGAAGTGTTGAGAATGCATCTGGTGGTGAAGTCAAAGATCATAATACCATGTATTAATTGATAAATACCCCCATGGCAGCACTCTGAATAATGGATAGTTTTCAGAATATGACATGCTGAGATTGGAAACAAGGCAAACTGCTCACTACACAATATTTGTGCTTGTCTACAGGATGGAAAAATGTGAATGTTCAACTACAGAGGCAAGGAAAATTGGATGTGCTCCAGGGAGCTCATGATCCATGCATTTCATGAGATGAAACAGATGGATGAAGCAGATACATGGAGTGGGTAGGAGGAGGTGGGAGGATGTGTTAAAGGAAATGGCTTTGTAGAATTAGCAGCACTTCATTTTCTAGCACAGATCTCCCTATGACATCAAAGAAATCACTTAAGACCAGGGTTGGGCTTTTTTTTAAAAAACTTTATTTTTAAAAATAATTATTAATAATGAGGAATTTGGGAACTCTCATGGGAACCACGAGGATTTGGGGATCTTTGTTCTTCTGACGTTGCACCTAGAAATCCTGCTCACCGTCTCTGATCCAGATGTCCAAAAGGTAATGGACAAAGTCACTGTTTGAAACAGGCTTGGGAATTAGGCCCTATACTCTTGGTGTTATTGAGTTTAGGAAAATAAATCATTCCTTTTAATGAAACCTTAAAAAATCTGTGAGTGAAAAGACTCAAGTTATAAGGTATTATAGAAACAAAAACCCCCAAACCCCAATGACATGCACATACTTGTCATGTGTACATGACACAAACACACCTTTACGTGTTCCTCTTCACATGTCAAATGACACCAGCATCTCCAGAGCTATTGCTGTGCTTAATGACAAAGAATGATTATGCATTAAATAATTCTATTAATTCTAGCTAGAAATGTCCTAAATGGCTGGTTGGATGCCCAAGGCAAGGCATTATCTTCCAACTAGTCCTGCCTGTTAGAAACTAATTACCCTTTTCCACTCCAGTTCTTCCCTAACTTCTCTATCTCTGCAAAGCAGGAACTGCCTTTTTGTACCTCTAAACCAGCATATTGCAGAGGGTTTCTAGTGCCCCAGTGAAACAATCTGCTGCTTTGGGTCCCAGGCAACGGTATTAATTGACAGTTGTTTTGAAGGAAGAAACAGGTGAAAAAACAAGTACATGACCTTCTGATGTTCACGAATCATCAGAAATGAATTTTCCTCTGGTTAGTTAATAAGGTAGGGTCTGGCTCTGAGAAAGACATGCAAGCTCAATTAGGGTTCATAGGTGTTGCCTGGTGTAATTTGAGAGGCTCCAGTATGTCCAAGACATCTGTGCAGGCTATTAAATACGATGTAGAATTAATGGGAGACCTGTGCCCTTCCAAAGCAGGCATTGGAGACAGACATCATGCTCTGGAGCCTCTCAAATCACATCAGACACTTGTTTCAGCAACTAAATTGTGTCCCCAATCTCTAGGGACTGTGACAGGAATACAGGCACCCAGTGCGTGTACAAGACTATGTTTAGGTGCCTTTAATCTGTGATCAAATCAGTCCTGTCTTAACTATGCACTTGTCCTTCGCACCTTGCTCCGACTACTTTTTCCCAATGCTCACTAGGGACAACGTCCCTGCACAGTCCCTGTGAGCAGGGAATTGACTGCAGAGGCAATTTGACTTGCAGTGTCCCTTGGAATGCAAGGCCTCAGTGTCAGGACCACATTATGCCTTAGCAAATCACTACAGCACTTTTCCATGTTCCTGCTGTGCTCAGGCTATGTGTTTGTGCCACATTTCCATGTCCAGCAGCATGAAGCCATTTGACTTGAGTCTGCAGGTATTGAGTCTTGAGTCTGAGTGAATCAGCTTCTACTGAAGGTTGGTGGAAAATAGGAATTTACTTGATGGTTCTTTCATACACATTAAAGTGCAAACTCCCTGCTTGCTCCACATCAGTTTCAATATTGTAGACTGATTTTTGAGGGCTTTTTCATCCTTTCCTGCCTACTTGCATGGTGTAGTCACTAGCCATTACACATGAAAAGGCTTCTTTCACAAAACTCCTTAGTTATTCACTACTCTTCATCTTCCTTTGAAACTTCAGAGAGAAAGCTCTGCTGAAATGTCTACAGAAAAATCCCCAAGAGGCAATGGGTAGAGGTGAGAGAGAAGGGACAGCAGATCGTGTTTTTCTATTTCTATTAAAATATGTTTCTATGATTCAGAACAATTCACTTATGCTTACATGTGATTGAAGTAAGTTTGCAAACTCTTTGCTCTAGCTGTTGCTCTGCCTCTTCCTTTCATCTTGCTGTTTGTCATATATTCACTTTCTACATCTTGTCTTTTTTTGACATTTTAGCTATCTCAGGGGGCAACACTGGCACTTTCACGCATCACCGTAATAGAAATAAAGGCTTGAAAGACCAAGATCTGAGACCTGCCTATTCCTGGGGCATTGCAATGCAACATCATGAAAGATGTAGCTTGGCTGGATCCTCAGGAGATCACAAGAAACCTGGAACCACAGCTCCTGAGAATAACTGAGCTGATGCAGGCAGACAAACATCTATATGCTCTTTTTTCTGGTGAAAAATCCTGTCAGCAATTGACATTTTTTCTTTGCATGTGGTTAACATGAAATTTTGCTTTCTAGTGGAGAAGTAATATTTTATTTAAGTTTTTTTGGTGAATAGCTCTGGTCTGTCTACACTGACACATACTTCACACAATGCAAGTGGAAACTCCCCGAGGATTCTTTCCAAATTCCTAATTTAATTCATCAGCTCAGGATGAATATATATATCTGACCCCTTTATATTTGGGTCAGATACTGCACCATCCTGGGCTGGCCCAGCTCTGATACAAACAGTTAAGACATATCGGTTTACATCAGCATAAAATTTGACTCAAAATTTCAGACTGAGACATACTAAATACAGTTCCTGTCGTCAGTACTACTGAATGCATGGCTCAGAAATCACAAGTCATCTTTGCAATTCAAACCTACTTCAGGTAGCAGACCAACTTCTGAGTTGAGGTCTGCTCTCTGTGTTGTACTGGCAGAATAAAAAATATCCAGGCAGCAAAATGCATTGGGAGCAATTTCTTTCTGCTTGCATAACCCGTCTTCAGGAGCTAAGGCATTTCCCAAATATTTTAGAACCAACAAATAAAGCATATCAAAACTAATCCAATGCATCTAACATTTTGGATAGCTTTCCATTAATATGTGGGTACTAATTTTCAAGTATTACAGGGGGAAGGGAGGGAAGAGACACTGTTTAACATGTACTGAGATACTGTCATGACAGTTCAGGCGTGCAGCAGATGCCATTCCCAGGTGAAAGAGCTGTGGCAGCTGCACAGACCAGCACAGCACCAGTCCCTGTCCTGGGAGGCAGCTGGTTCAGGATACTCAGTTTTATGAGCCTGCTAGGCTGGTTGAGTTCCTGTTAGATACAAAGGATGCTCACAGCTTTAGGGCCCTGCAGCTCAGTCCCCCAGCTTGGGGGCTGATGTACTGCTGGTGTCACCTTAGGATTTTGAAAAGTGCCTAAAAATACTATATGCTCACTCTCCAATTGACAGAAAGTGATTCAGTCCCTCAGGCATTCTTAAAAAATCCCACTAGCAGGGTTGTGGGGTTGCAGCATGCACCGATGCTGAGGCAGGCAGCAATCGTTTTTAATTTGGGGGTTGACAATCTGATGTTAGGGCTGCAAGAACCAGAAAGAAGCCTGAACATATCGAACTACAGATATTCCTCCTGAGCCATGGAAAAATAATAGCTTGACATTTTAAAGTGTCAATAGCCATAGCAGAGAGAGGGCTGAAGGGGGAAGCAGGAGAATACCTGGCTGATTGGTCTGCTTCACATATGCAGAGTAACTTTCTTCCAATTCCAGCTGCATGTACATTTTCTTTTGATCATAAGGTATTGAAAATTACTTGAAAGAACACACCCACCGAACCCTCCCATCCCTCCTCGATTTGGTTAATGAGGTCATTAAAAAGATGCATGAAAGACTTGCAAACAAGCACTGAATTTTTATGCTGCAGTGGCCATATCAGAGTGGCCTGAACATAGAGAAAGGCCGTTAGGGAAACCAGTGTGCTTATTATAACTTTGAAAGTGATTTTCACCCTTTTAGCTACTATGTTGAAGAGACTTGAAAGTAACGTGTGTGTACTGAGGAGCAGAAATCATCTAGTGTAATGTAGCCCGAGAAATCCTTCCTATGACAGGACAATGGTATCCCGTTTTTTGCTGATGATGTCAAAAAGAGCTAAAAATCCAGAAAATTGGGCAACTATGACAGCCTGCTTTGAAACCATGGCAATGGGAATAGAAAGACCCTAAAACTCAAAGCCCATAAACATAAATAATCCAGTCTTGAAGTGAGCCATTGTTGCATTGGAACTCCAATAGAATAGAAAGTTAAACAGTAACTTAGTGGTAGCTGATATATTGAAGATATGGCCTCTAGTTATCTTAGATAATTTTATTACTAAAAATCACACCTCTAGGAGTACACTTTATATTTTAATGTAAGTATTAGTACATTTAATGTAAGTATGAACCTTAGTATAAGGAGCCAGACAGAAATTGGGACATGCGCAAATCAGTTTTTGTTATGTAATTACGACTGATGAATCAGTTATTTTAATGTGATTTTTTCCTTGTTACCTTTTTGTATAAAAGGCCCTATATGCTTCCTGGGGTGCGCTGGCTGCGTTACATGTCTAGCACCCTATTCTGCAGAACTGAAATAAAGACAAATATCTCAACTTAGTATGTTGATTGACTCTTGCACACCGGGTAAAGAACCCTTATTTTTAGGGACAACACTGAGATGATCTCCTCTGTCTTGCATCAGGGCATAGCTTCCCGAGAGACAGAGGTGATGCCTCCAGCCCTTCTCAGACAGTGGTCCTCTGGGGCAGCAGTGGGACCCGGTAGAGCTCAGAGCTTTGTGACCTACAACCTGTACCCCCTTGAGTTGTCTAACCCTGTAGTCAGGGAATAGGGGAAAAAATCTGGAAAACCTCTGGCGTGGGAAGTTGGAGTCCTAGCTCTAAATCTTGAGGTGGAAACATTTTAAGATCTTCATATGCCCCAGCTCAGACACTTGTAGAGAGATGATTTTTTTTTTGGTCAGAATTTTACAGGTGTTTGCTCACTGGAAATAAATGGGTTTTTTTGTCTAGTTCCTGACCTATTAGTGTCCTGAAGCGCAGGAACACGAAGATTACAGCACTGTGGATGTATAAGAATTGGCACTTTCTACAGTTTAAATTGTCCACAATGCCACGTTTTGGGTCTACATGATAGGAGGGGTAGATGTAATGTAAACTGAAGGCACATCCTGAAGTTTTGTATGTGTATGGGAATATTTTTGTTTTGCTCTTTTCCTTTCTCAGCTGTCAGTATTAAAGGCCATAGGATAAAAGGATGAACACACCTGTAGAGGCTATCACTTACAACTCTGACTCCTGTACCCCTTTTCCCTTTTCCATCACAGAGGAAGAGCTCCCCTCCTCCCTACTCACCAAGTAGCAGCTAATACACAGCAATAATTCTCCCTGCATGGAGAGAGGTGAAGTGCTTGGGCTTTTGAACTGTCTTTGCTCTGATTTGGGGAATTAGAATTTGCTTTAATTTTCCATTGGGAAATAAATATATGTCATCCTGCCGTGAAGCTGTGTTAAGTGCACAATAGCTCCGGTATTGCTGTTGTGCACTCAGCTGCGGCATGAGTCACTGCCATCTCTTGACTCGGAGAACTTTTCCTCATTAACACTTGAAAAAAAAGCACAGGGGGAGAGAAGAAAGAGAAGCAAAAGTGGACTTTTTGGGCTTTTCTCAGAACTGAAATTAAAACTGTGCATTTCTGAAAGGACGGTGAACCCTCCTTCTACAATCTCCTTCTAATGATCAACAGTTTCTGTGGCTCAAAGGACGTTCTTCCTCTTTCCTCCACTTCAGAAATAGAAGAAATAAACAGCTCAAGGAATGATAAAATCGTGCCTAATTGATAGGCTTTCACAAATGTTTTGCCTTGTTTACTGAATTAGCTGCGTAGTTCCTCTAAATCACTGCATCCAAGTGGTGATTGTAAGGTTTGTTTCAAAATCTCGAACCAGGTTTTATTATACATCACATTATAATAACAAACAAAGTTTAAGGCTTTTTTGCATTCAGAATTGGCACGGTTTACTAAGCAAAAGCTGAACGATATAAAATTGGACCTTTGCCCTCAGACCATGGAAAAAAATATCAAGGTTTGAAGAACTAAGCATTTGTTCCTTCTGCTGCCAAGTCTGCTTTGAATAATCTGGATGCCAAATATGAGAGAATCGGTGATCCCATCTGGGATCCCATTTGCAGAGATCAAAGACTTTTTTTTTTTAATTGAATAGTTTGAGCTCTCTCATCTCTGTGCTCAGCTTCCTCACGTACCAAAAGAGAATAGTGACAATGAAGATGGTGTTCAGTTTGCAAATTCATGAACTGTAATGACACTTTAGACACCTACCTCACCTCCAGGTACCCCAAGAAAGACATCTGATTTCAGGTATTTTGAACCGTGAGTTGAATCCTACCCCTGAATTATTTGATTGTCATCTATTAGAAAGCATTTGTCCTCATGAGTTTGTGCAGTAGCCAGAGCAGAAGGATCCTGATCTTGATTGATATCCCCAGAAGCTGCAGTTGGAGACCAGTAATATCTGATAGTCAGACTATTAATTCCATAGTGGCCCTCCTTCAATGAAACTGTTATTCAGGCATGTTCAGTAGCTTCAGAACTACCCAGGATATCTTACTAACTAGAAGAAAGGTGATATTGCCTGTGATGAGCAGACTTTAATGTAGATAACAGATACTTTGCTCAGGTGTATGCGTTCCATCTCTAAGTCATGACATTTAATTGACAATGCATCAGTGTTTAGGATCTCTCTGACTCTTTTGCCTTGGAAGCGGAATCGAAGGAAATAGTTTAATCTTGTAGTTTTTGCTGCTTCTTATTGATAAACATCCTCTGAATTTCCATACTTTAAAGGAATGTTCTTGTATCATGATGAAAAGCCCTTTTAGGCCCAGAATAAATTCAAACCTTTTCCATCCCAGTGCTTGAAATTCTTGGGAGCATATTCCAACTTCCATAGTCTTGTTTGCTATTATGTGACTGTATCATCATTAGCACTGATATCAATCTTGATTTACATTTTGCTCTTGTCCAGGTACTCAGAGCAGCAGCTTTTTAATGCTTAGTTAGTGGACTTTGCACTAAATTTTTGGAAGATTTAATAGTCTAGTGGCAAAATCTAGAAAGTTATCATAAACTTTGTCACATATCAGCTATGCTATATGTTAAGTCTATTCCATCCTTTTAAAATACATTGACTGTGATTCTTGGTATTATTTTCCTTTCCATCTTTGTGCTCTTCTCGTTGTTTCCAGATTGCAATTCTACAGCTGCTTAACAAAAGCAAATGAACAAAATGAATTCTTCCAATTTTTCTTGGCACACACAACAAAAAGGCTCTGAGGTATTAAAGAAAGACAAGGAACCATACTAATAAATATTTTGAAGGAGAATGTCTTCCCTGTGCTGATAGGAAAAAAATATTCCAGGCAGTAATTAAAGAAAATTATTTGAAACCCCACTCAACCTAGGTATTGCCCTTCCATGTTCAGATTGCTTCTGCCAAACACTTAGACATTAGCAGGAAAACACATTCCAGTGATTTCTAATTATATCTCTCTTTTATTAATACCTTGAACCTTTTTTGATCTGGACTTATTCTTGTAGCATAAAATAGAATATCTCTGAGTAAACCCAGCCAACTGTAATGTCAAGATACATGAACCAGTCCTTGAACCATTCTTCATGGTGCTGACGCTCAGCCAGGAGCTGGAAACCAAGATAGTTTCAGGAACCAGCAGCAGAAGGAAAAAAAAAAAGCACATAACAGTTACATTTTGACGAATTTATTTGAAATAAATATTAAGTAGTATAGCAAAATAGTACAGATAGAAATACATATGCAGTCTGATTTTTATAAAGGCAGAGAAAGAATACTGACTTTTCAAAAAGTTTTAAGAGGATAAAAAAAGCTAATATAAAAGCTAATCGACCAGCCTGTATGGGATGTATCTTCTCTAAGCTTTAGAGATTAAACGGTGATGGTGTCAAGGTCTCCTTGCATCTGCAGATGGAATGCATTCACACAACCCCAGCTGAAGCAAGAGTCCTTGTTTCCTTACCTTGTTGCTACCTTCTAAATGGGGGAAGTGGCTGTGTAGAATTTCTCACCCAATCCCTATACTGTGAGGTTTTGTAGCCAACCTCATCATGTAATCTAATCATTTTTTTAACTTCAGAGGGGTAAAGTTCATTGCTTCTAGTGCCTCTTGCCTGCAACCTTTACTTTTTATGCATCTTTCTTTGGTGGATTTTTTTTAACTTCAGCTCAGAGAGAAGAACAAAGAAAGCATTTTAAGGGCTACTCAAGCACTGCTACAAAAGTCTGTTAACATCATGGTACACCTTCTAACACACATTAACCGTGTATGGCTTAGATAGGAAACAGTTTGCAATCTGAAAGGGAACATTACTGGTTTAACAATGCTCTGTCTATCACAGCTGTCTAGCACAGCCTTTTCAATGTTGCTTTTTCAAATGTGTGGATCTGATGTCTGTTTATGTGTGTATGTACACTGCCCACCACTGTCTTGAGTCTGCCTGTGCTTCTGTGTCCAGCTGGAATGCAAATATTAATTTGGAATTTTTTCTTGCATTTTGTTTATTAAAATGCACATGGACAAACGAGGAGGGGAAGAGTCCATGCTACATTCAGACCCCAGTAAGGGTCACTTGATTCTACAATTCTATGATTTGTAATGTGCAATAGGTGTTTGCTTGGAAAAGGATAATGGGGTTTGGGAATGCTAGGATATAGCTAGCTGTTTGCTCCTCTCATCTTCCATTTGGCTGAAGTCTTAAGCAGTTGATTAGATGAAGTAGATCTTTAAAGTCAGCTCTGTACAACCCTCACCTCCCCCACATGCTTAGGAAATTTGTCAGGTAAGGGCTTTAAGGCATCGTCTTCGAAATGCCACGGAGGCTGCAGCTCAGAGTCAGCTGATTCTTTGAGTTATAGACAAATCAAAACTGCATCTGTGATTTGAAAGTGAACACTTATTTAACCTTTTTTTTGAAAGATTTGTACCTTCTAAAATTGTCATTTGCTTGGAACTCTCCATTGCTATTTAATCAGCAGTCATTAAATATATTTTTGAAGACTTGCTGAAGACTGAATACTGCTTTCTTTTCCTTCTTCTGCAATAAATGACTGAAACATAATTTTTGAAGTCTCCTTTAGAGACAGCTTCTCAGTAAGAATCACCTGCATATACCCTTCCAGGGAAAGAGATGATGATGCTAAAGAAACAGAGAAATCAATCACATTTTCTACAGTTCCTCACTTTGTACACTTTTGTCTCTGCTTAGTTTTTTTTTTTTTTTCTTTTTTTACTAGTGAACTGGTTAGGATTTTATTATTGCTATTTTATTCACAAGGATGAGATGCCTCACTTTAACAATTTAAACATCAGGTGAATTAAGGTAGTTGTTTTGCTCTCTCTGTAATCAGCAGACAAGCACCTCAGCACTATTACATGTCTGGTTAAAAAAGATTATTCCGATGTAAATTATGACTTACCTGCATTGAAATGTCTTGCCCTCACATATCAGTTTCAGCAAAGCTTCAGGTGAAAACGTTCTTAGGTTGATGGTGGAATTTATGATCAGCATTAAAGGGGAAAAGAAGAAGGAGCATTATCATGTCATGGGACATACAGTAGCAGGGTGGTCTGAGAACTCATGTGAGATATGAGAAATCCATGTAAAAACCCCCTATCCCAATGAACTACAATTTCCCTGAAGGCAAAGATGCCCATCTCCAAATCAGTAGGCAATATCTCCTTTAGGACAACTGGGGTTAAAAATAAATTTAAATATAGGTCTCCAAAATCTTTGGTAACTTCCCCAAATGGTGTGCAACTGGGTACCTTGTATTATTTTCCCTTAAGGTTTATGAAAAACTTGAATGTGTCTTAGTTTTGTCTCAATACACAAAGGAAAAAAAGTTTTCACAGCTCAAACAATGTGTGAGATGAAGAAACTAATTCCTGTCCACGTCTCCAGAGGATCTTAAAAGCCATATGCAATACTAGTACATAAAGAATTAGCTCTATAGTATGGAACAGTGTCATATACAGTTCATATAAGCAAACACTTCATGTAACATTAATATTACATAAACATTAGATATTCACAGTGTAGATGTGAGCTAATCATCTCACATCTCAGCTAATAAGCCAAGGATCTCTTCACAGTCGATGGGAAGAAAAAGAGACATTTTTAGGGCACAATTAATTTGCCATATTTTGCAACGTGCTTTAGAGTGAGATGAAGTGTTTATTTGTCTCCGATGGCTTCAAGGGAACCTATGGGGACTCATTCAAGTGTACAGATCTACATTGCAAAAGTCTACAGTTGGTCTGAAAAATCACCTCCTGAGTGTCTATAACATAGAGGAGTGCCAAGTTCTAAAGAAAGCCTGTAACTATTTTTATTTTATTTTATAAAGGAAGTTTCTCTTAATGAGTTCCCATTTCAAGTCTAATCCCCCAGGTTCTTGTTTGGGAAGATTTCTTTAGATACACTCTTGTAACATTAATGTTCTGGCCTAGGACTGGTTCCTTATAAAGTCTCAAGCTATCATCAGTATAGATATCCTTCATCTATAATGCACTCGCAGCGCTTCCCTCGTGTCCTCGCTTCTCTGCTGCTTTCTCATTTGTGTCAAGCCCCAAACATCTGAGTGGGGTGTTTGGCAGGCAAGCCTACATTGTCTGCTGTCAACGTGGATTTCGGTTGGCCAGACCTTTGTGGTGCTTTGTCGGATCTTCTCCCAGGGTAGCTCTGCACCGCGGCTAGCGGGCTGGCTGCTTCTGCGTGTGTGCTCTGAGGGCTTATTTACACTAAAGGAACCTGTATCCCCTCGTTTTTATGCAGGAATAATGAGTGAGCCTAGGTTCAGCCTAGGTTTGAAAAACTTGTACCAGGATAGCATCCAGAGGCTTTGGGCTGTACGGAAACACTAGTCACATGCACAGGCCTTGTGCTACGTGATTTGTAACTGAATATGTATACACTGTGAGATAAAAAGCCACACTCTTTAGACCATTTTAGAAACAGATTTATGGGAAGCTGGAGACTTGGAATGGCATTGAGTTGCTTTAACATGTGAGTGCCTGTCCTGGTGCCCTAGAGTGTCTGAGATATCCACATGGGCTGGCAGCACTTAGGAATGTCTGAAGAGACACCAGGATCCAGGTGAGTTACTCTAAGGTGCCTAAAATAGCACGAGGCACACACAGAACTCTGTCTTTGCTGTATCCCCAGGCTTTTTGCACTATCCTGCTTCAGTAGCATCACGGCTGGTGTCACTGCTTGCCCTTGCTTTCCCAGCCATTTCAGTATAATTTATAAAGCTTTCCTCCTTGCCTTCTTCCTCAGAAATGGCCTCAATGGACTAATGCAGCATTTCAATGTCCTTTCTGTTGGTTAATGACAAAACCAGTCATGATTTATGAAATTTACTTTTCACTTTATTTGGAAATGTACTGCCACCTGGCAGAAACCAGGCCAGGACTCTGGAAGCTTGCAGCGACAGGGACAACTCACAGATTGTAGCAAAGGGGCCTGATCTAAGGTGGGTCTTCAAGCACAGCAACAAGAGGTCACCACAGTTGTTACAGTAATGCATTTTGTGGACTTATTTTAGCTTACTTGACCATTAACCTTATTTGACCTGTTCCGTGCTCTCTGATAATATGTTAATGTGATAATGTAATAATATTGTGCATTCCTCACAATCCCTTTCCAAATACAGTCTGCTGTTTCATGATAGTGCAATTACAGTAGGTTCTTTGGCCATACTCTTAATTAGACATAAAAAAAAAAGGCGTGTTTCTTTGATCAAACATATCTGGTATAATAAAATGGAGACATAGAGTCTTGCATAATAAAAAGGTGACAGGGGTTTCTGTATTTTTAATATGTTCTTTATACTTTGTCTTTTCTGCTGCTGGTTCTGGAATGGGTATCAAGTAGAGAGACAAATCGTGTCCACAGCAGTGTCTGAATATTAAATGTTTGAACTAAAAAAAGAAAGCTAACCCTCCTCAGAAGACACTTTGCAAGCACAAAGGGATATGTTCTGCCTCACCCTACGCACTTGCAGTGCAAATGAGACACTTGGTATGTCTGCAGTGCACATAATTAATAGCAATGACAAGTAAGTGCATGATTAGTATTAAAAATAATAGAAGTCCCAGGTTGCTCATAGTTCAAAGTCAAGCTGTTTCAACCCTGTTGTCTTTGAGGGTTTCTTTTTTTAAGAAAGAAATTGGAAAGAAAATTTCAATGTTTGCTTTTTAGGTTGAATGCTTTCGGTGGGAAGGGAGATGAAAACATCTGATGGGCTTTGGGAAGGAGGGCACTCACAGTAGAAGGCAGTAGGTTTAGGGAGAAGAAGATAGATTGAGAAGCTGAGTAGAGTCTAGGAGGAATTTGGGGATATTTTAAGATGATGCTGTGATTGTAATCCAGGACTGGGTCAGGTAGAGGAGCTGAGGTGGGGACAGCTTGCCATGGGACAGGATAGTGTGTCCAGGGAATGAGAAAATGTGTTATTAAGTCATAAATTGCCACCTTCAGGTGCCACAGGGCTAGAAGAAGGACAAACATATAGGAGCAGGGCTACAGTAGATGGCATTAAATATAAATGATTTTTATCTTCTTGTAACTGGAGGATGAAACCATTAGATGAAGAATTAAAAGGCCCACCTTTCTGTTTCTTGCTGCACAAGCCTAAGAGAATCTAACTCCAGCTTTAGAAGGAAGAAGCATTAGGAATCTGCTTGCCAAGCTGCAACTCTTCTCCAGCGAGACAAAATGAATGGTGTTTGAGTGGTGCAGGACTGCTCTAGGTCATACTCTGAGACAGGAATACTTGGAAGGAGACTGGTCCTGCAGTTACTGTGCAGGGTGGAGCTCAGGTCCCCTCTTTTGGACTCCCCGGGGAAATAATGGTAATGGATGCTGATTTGCTCTTGAAAAATCCGATTTCTGGCAACACTTTTAAAAGCTGATTACAGCCTTGCTTCACTTCATACCCTCAGATGACCTCTAGCCACCCCATCAAGTGAGAACCATATTCATAAATATGTAGCTACGGTGTAACTTTGGACTGGCTGTCTTTAAAGATGGAAATATTGATTGAAGATAGTGGATCAAGGGCTGATGGGAGAATAGTTTTTACTGAATTTAGGAAGCTTATATATTGCTCCCTGGGGAAGAGGCTGCCAATCCTAATTTATTTGTCATTTAATTCCTGCTGATCTAAATTTTCTTTGACAAATAGCTTCATTTAATTGTGTCACCTCTGGCTTGTGTGTGCCACAAAAAGAACTTTTCATTTTAACAGTGGGTAACAAAGGAGTAAGAGTTTTGAGTGATAATGTCAGGAGAGATTGCAAAGACACTCAAACTATGGGAGGTCATGCTTTATATTAGGGTGAAATTAGGCTAGATAGGAGCATAGGCTTGTAATCTTTGAGAAAATTTCTTTCCAAAGATCATCATGCTTTTAGCATGGAATTTAACCAAGCTGCTCCAATCCTTTACATAGTTTTCTGAACTCAAGAATATTTGCTTTCAATAAAAAGGGAAATAATAACTCTGGAGATTAATTGCTTGGTAATATGCACTGGCATATAGTGATGGCATCTGTATCTAATGGAAATACAATGAAAATGGGCCTTTGTAGATTAATTCAGCTAAAATAAACAGCCAGGAAACAATCCGGATTCCCGGCTAAGGCTAAGAGAAGAAATGAAAATGAATGTATAGAGAGATTATCTCTGGCAAATTTCTCTTTTCTCTCTCAGAAGATTACATTTTGGCTGTTTTTTCCGAGCTGTCCCGATGTTCCTTCCATTGTATGTATTTGTGATGGGTGTTAGAAACGCAAGAACAACCATGGAGTGCCAACGTGCTGCATCTGCTGTGAAGGTACAGCAGCAGCAGCAAAGGCAGTTCGTGTATTTCCAGCTTCTCTCTGTAATATGCTCGCTCTGAAGTAGGGTGCCCTGATGAAAGCCTGCTCTGAGCTGACACATCCCTCTCCCTGCACGACAGGCTGCCCCCAGCTCAGTGACACCAGGGGCTCTCTGACTCCACGCAGCCGTTTGTGTAGCCGATGCCAGGAACAGACCTGGTGCTCTACATACAAATACCGTCTTCTCTGCAGGAGCAGGACTCTAAATCTGGGTTCAAAATTGGGGCCTCAGCTCCAAATGGATTCAAAGATAACTTTTCTGGATTGTTTTCTTGAACTACTTGTTCTGTAATCTCAAGAAAAACTGAGTTAATGTTTCTAAGATCACATTTTGTGTTTTAAATAATAAAACAAAAAAATCATGCTGCAACAGTCATATTTTAATTCCTCCTCACAATACGGTGATTTTCCAGCAGAAAATGCATTTCTGGGGACATAGAGGGGATGTAATTCAAACCATTAGAAAAAAATTCGTAATATAAAAGGTACAGTGCATCACTGAGCAGGGATTGGAAAAAAAGAGGATTATAGACACACTACCACAAAAGCCTTATCAAGTTCAGAGGATGTGACCAGCAAGAGCAGATATAGGGTGGAGATTTTGGAGCTGAAAATTGTTGCATGACCACCAGAACTACAACCAGTGTAGCTCATAAATAACTTACTCTCTTTGGCAGACAGGGCTTGCTAGACCAGATGTTCAAGTAGACTAATATAACAGCACTGGCTTAGAAACATAAGCTAACTTTTCAACAGGGCATACTGCAATAGAGCACGATGTAACATCATGCTTGGTGCCACCTCTACAATCCACTGCGTGTTGCAAACCTGCCCAGTTTCTGTAGGCATCTGTTGGGGGGAAACTCTGCTTTGCAGAACACACCGCGACAATTTGCAAAGCAATGTATCAACCATGTTAAATGTTAAAACAATGTAAGCAATTTTCTCTCCTGGCATACTGTCTGCAAGGTGGTATTTCCAGGTGCATTGGGAAAACATAATTAAGGCTGTAGTCAAACAACAACTGCTGAGATGTCTGTCATGTTTTAAGAGGTTGCTTCCCGGGGTCGCTGTTCCACTCTCCACAGATGGAGGTTGTGTCTAACACTGACAGAATGAACCCTGTGGGTGCTCCTCAGGATTCATGGTCCAAAGTCAGCATTGCTGCCTGAAAAACTGCCCTTGTATGTGGGTAACATGCCTGGCTTCCAATCTGCTTTTCTTCATAATTTGGAGAACTTGTTAATTCAAAAGACATGCCTGCTTAAGGACCTGGCTGGTGTTTGTTGAAATTTCTCTCCATTCAGGAGAGCAAGGTGGATATGGGGGCTGTGTTACCAAGACATGCTTAGTAGGGGTGCTTTGCTGAATTCAGGCCAGGAGAGACTGGAATCCCCAAAATTCAACACTTCGCCCAGGGTTCGCTGAGGACCAACACAGGACTTTGGAAAAGGCATAGCGAGTATTAACGAATGCCTTCAGAGCTCAGTCCACTATTCTTGCCATCCTTCTGTCTTATTCTCTGAGTTTCTGACATTAAATTGGGCTTCGAATCATGAGTTACCCTGGAGTGACAGTGTTCATGGTTTTGCTGGGTTTGCTCCATGTTTCTGCGCGTTGTTCCAGACTCTCAGGAGCAATATATTTATTTTATTGTTAATAAAACAAAAAAGATTGCATCATCATTCTGCCCAGTAGGATGGCAATATAAGTCTTGTTAGTCAGCCATCAGATCAGTGTTTTATGGTTTTTCAGTGCATATATTGTCTGTAGTTGATCAAAACAAATAAGTAAACAGGAAAAAAAGAACAACTATTAAAAAAGAGCTTTATTTAATCTGCTTTTTATAAAGTTTTAAAATCACTCTGGGAAATGAAAAACATTTTTATGAGGTGGGAGAAGAGAGAAGGCAATATAAGATATCGTTTTCCTCGTCGTGCTCCACTCTGCTCTCTTGGTGCAGTAGGAGGAAAGGCTTTAAAGCAGTTAATGTTTCACGGTTTGCCAGAAAAATTAAACACAAAGCATCAGACTCAAAGTAACTTTCATGATCACAGCGTCAGATCCTGAGGTATCACCAGCATCCACAACCAAAATCTATCAAGGTTCACCTTAAAATTGGTATGTCTCTTGACTCCTCAATCCATATGCACACTTCTACTGGGACACTATGCCAGATCCTCATGCTTGCCATGCTTAGAAACCTGCTTTTTATTTTCAGCCTAAAACCATCTATTGCTAGTGTTTGGCCTTTATGATTATTTGTTCAACCATTTAGATGACATTTGTGAGATCCCTCACATCATTTGGGATGAGCCATCATATGGCTCATTTTTTCAGAGGAAAGATCTTCCCAAAAATGTTTTATGAGGATTCAGGTCCTTGGAACAACATGTGTGCGCTCTGTCTGAGGAATAGAATAGGTCAGAAGAGAATCAGTTGGGCTCTCATCAGCTGGATTAACTCCACCTGTGTTGAGCTGAGCTGAGACATGCCGGCCCTATCAAGAAGAGCAAGAGGCTCCAGATCCCTTTATTGTCAGTAAATCTTGTACAATTATTTCCCAAGTAGGAGCAGGAGTTCAAGGGAGAGAGGAGCTGATGAATGGCAGACTCAACAATAATCTGATTTTGCAGCACTGTAGGTCGTTTGGGTTAATGAACTGACTCCTGGCTCACAGGCACCCCACAGACCTGGACGTGCAATTTGATGATCTGGCTTATTCACAAGTCCCATGCTATTTGTGTAGGGGTTCTTTTATATGGATGTCATCTGTTGGTCTTTACAATCAGTACTTCATAATGGGGATTACAGAATATTTCTTTTTCCCTACTTCATTTACAGATACCTTTTGCTTTCATTACAACAGTTATCTCTTCTTTGTTCAGTGCCCCCCCCCGCCACTTTCCCCCAAACCCCAGCCCCGCA
>NW_015090793.1:9914803-10014946 GCF_001431845.1 Calidris pugnax
CCCTCCCCTCCACCCCCAGCCCCGTGTCTTTCTCCCTTTTGTTCAACAAAAATACAGAAGAATGCCTTTGGGGATTATCTTTATATTTGCCTGAGAGCTGTGTGTGTTTTTCATAGTTTTGCTTGAATATCAACTTTATTTCCTTGAATATGAAAAACACTACCTTGGCTTCATTATAGAATTTTGTACATGTATATTTTAAAATATGATTAAAACTAATCTACACAACATTTTTTGCAATGCATGAGAGAGACTGTAAACCATTCTACTAAATATAGTTGAACTTTTTGTATCAATGTTTTTTATTGAAAATCATAGCTTCATGAAAATGTTACAAGCAAAGAGCTTTTCCATTAAAGAATATATAGCACACTATTCTTTTGAAAAAAGGTATTATTTTGTTAGCTTCTGATTGGCTTTATGTCACTGAAAATCAAAAAAAAGAAAAGATGTATTTGAAACAGAACTGTTCTATTTTATGTTATTTTATTTATTTTATTTATTTTATTTAGAAAAGACCAGATTTCTTTATCAACAAAAGATAAAAGGCTGCTGAGGCATTAGGAAGCAACAGGGAAACACCTGTCAATTTCCTCAAGGGAATTTGGGCAAACTCCTTTAAAAAGATGATGTGGCCAGTGCCTGTGTATCAATGTATGCAGCATGGGAAACAGAAGAACCGATAGCTACTGTCCAGGTGGAAAACTATGACCAGAAACTTGGTGGGATGAATTATATGATTAGAATGCTGTGATTGATGGCTCTAAGGAACAGGCAAAGAAGGAAAGGTGGGAGAGTTGTCCTATGTGCCAAAAATGGGATTGATTGCACTTTGAAGAACAGCAATGTGCAGACTGAGAGCTTATGGGTGAAAATTAGAGACCAATCCAACAAAGGACATTTTGTGGTTAGTGTCTACTACAGACCACCTGTTCAAGGAGAGGAGGTTGATGAAAAGTTCTTTCTTCAACTGCTGGAAGTATCATGCTTGCAGGCTATGGTCCTGACAGGGAACTGCAACGACCTGGACATCTGCTGGAAAAATGGCAAAGCAAATGGTAAGCAGTCCAGGAAACTACTGGAGTGCACCGAGGAGAAATTCCTAGTCCAGATGATGGAAAGCCTGACCACAGGAGAGACACTGCTGGACCTGTTGTTCACTAAGATGGAAGAACTTATCAGAGAGGTCAAGATTGGTGTAGGCTGTAGCCTGGGCTGCAGCTATCATGCCCCGGTAGAGTTCGCAATCTTGAGGGGTATAGGATGGATAAAAAGTAGAGTCCTGCACCTGGGTGGGGGCAATCCTGAACATGGATACAGTCTGGGCAATGAGTGGATTGAGAGCAGCCCTGCAGACAAGGGTATTGGCGCATGAAAAACTGAACATGAGCCAGCCCAGAAAGCCAATGACATTGTGGGGGGCATCAGAAGCATGGGCAGCAGGTGGAGGGAGGTGATTCTGCCCCTGTGCTCCACTCTCATGACAACGTACAGCATCCAGCTCTGGAGCCACCAGCGTAAGAAAGACATGCACCTGCTTGAGTGGGTCCAGATGAGGGTCATGAAGATGAGGGTGCTGGAGAAAGTGAAGAAAGGCTGAGAGAGCTGGGGTTGTTCAGCCTGGAGAAGAGGACTGGAAGGACCTTCTAGAGGTCTTCTAGCAGTTAATGGGGGCCTACAGGAAAGATGGGGAGGGACTCTTTATCAGGGAGTGTAGTAATAGGACAAGGGGTAACAGTTTTAAACTGGAAAAGGGTAGTTTAGACTAGATACTAGAAAGAAATTCTTTCCTGTCAGGGTGGTGAGACACTGGAACAGGTTGCCCAGAGAAGTTGTGGATGCCCCCTCCCTTGAAGTGTTTAAGACCAGGCTGGATGGGGCTTTGAGCAACCTAGTCTAGGTGAAAGGTGTCCCTGCCCATGATCTTTAAGGTCACTTACAACCCAAACCATTCTGTGATTCTATGATCCTAAAACTAGTTAATAAATGGAAGTTAAAATATTTTTAACACTATTTATTTATTTCAAAAATTACTTCTGAGAAAAAAACCCCAAGTGATTTAAAAGCACATAATTTTGCTGAAAGTTATTGATACTAAAAAATACCTAAACTGATCATTATGCCTCACAAATCCATAATCCTCAAAATTAAGATTGATCTAAAATCTGGAGTATACCAGTATGTCAGGATGTCTTGGGGAGGCAGGAGGTAAATTTTCCACAGTACTATAAAGTGCTGAAAACTGTTTTGATCAAGTGCTTTAGAGAGCCACACAGACAAATTTGGACCAAGTATAAAGTCCATGGAAGTCTTTCAGTTCATGTTCCTAGTCTCTGCATCAGGCATAAAGCTAATTTCTTACGCTTTCTTTTCTTCTGCTTCATGTGGCAAATTGAATTACATTTGTTATGGGAATGGAGTGGCATTTTATCTGACCAAACACAGATCTACATCTGAACTCCAGCCTGCCAATAGGCTCCATGAGAAGAACAAGTATTTTGGAGGCATGATTCATTTCATGCCAAAGTAGGTCAATTGTATCATTTCCTAAAAGTGCCCATTATTTTCCAGGCAGGTGCTCAGTTCCATTAGAGGCAGTTTCCCCGCAGACGTTGAGTCTGATGAGATGAATCGTATCCATTGAGTTTTAGAGCATGTCTACATTGCACACTGCAGAGTTACCTCTGGTACAAGCTGGTTAGTTCATATATCATGATGCAGAAAAACTAGCTTGACTATCCAGGTCACAGAAAGTATCTTAGTTTCACTTTTCTAGGTGAATTACTCCATATATCTTGCCTTTTGATACTGCAGTGGATCATATCCACTTACTATGTTGCTGTACACAGCACATCAGCCTCATTTCTTTTGCACGAGGAAGCCACTTAATGGAGTACACTTAGTTGCAAACATTGTACATGGGTTAAAAAATTAACTACATCTGGAGAAAGTCTATTGGGTCTTCTAATACCATGCATCCTCCAGCTCTTAAAGTCCCTAAACCTTAGATCACCAGGGGATGGGAGGGCATGTTGAGGAAAACATGCTACACTTCCCTTGTTTTGGCAGCCTTTCCCTCACCATGCTGCTGGATATTGTTGAAGATGTTTTTCTTTTCAGTTGATCCTTAACGTAGTTTTGAGGAACTCTGTGGGTATTGTTTCATATAAGGAATGCAGAGAGTAGAGTGCAATTTGGGGAGAATCTGATGGAACCCAGACAACCAGAAGTGACAGATTAGGAAAAGCAACTCTATTCAGCCACATAAAATGTCACTTTGTGTGCAGGTGACACTTTCACATTATCAGCAGATGACAGTGCTGTTGCCCAAGACCTTTGACAAGCTTTTATCATAGGTCAACAAAGGCAGAAAGCAGAAGGTACACGCAGCTTTTGCGGAAATGATGCAAATCTAAACTGTCTGAACACCAAAGGCCTTTGCATTACAAATAATTCTTTATGTTGAAGTGATCCCATTTTGCTTGGGGAAATTGCCAACACATTTCTTATTTAAGTAAAATTGACAATGTATTTTCATCTAATTTCCTGCTTTAAAGACTTACATTTTTGAAGGATCCAAGACCATATTCATTACTGTTCTTCCACTTAAATATTTTTTGGCAGGTTGGTCTTTTAGTTTTAAATAAGCCAAAATTAGCTACAGATATCCAGAGCTCTGTGTTCCTATTCTTAAAGTAAAATCTGTGAAACTAATTGAGTGAGACTGTTTAATGAGACAAACCTCATTAAGATGGTAATTCTTCCCTGCATACTGTATCCCCTTACTCCTTCTGAATATTTAGCTAGTAGTATCAAAGATTTAGAGAAACATTTTGTGAGGCTTATTTGTCAAAGTACAAAATATGAATAAAACCTTACAACAATTTGCAATATGTTCAGCTAATGACAAAAGTGGTCATGAATCAAATATATACATTAAGTCTGAAAGACTTTCTTAAGAAGAAGTAGAGACATAGGCCAAATCTTCAGGAGAGTCAAAGTGAGGGATGAAATTTTGAAGCTCTCAGGGCTTACTAAATCAAGCCAACAAAGGTCAGGCTTATGCTAACTTCAGCTTATGAGCAAATTTCAGCGTTCAGAATGATTTGGTTGTAGATGGCTATCTGGATGGTGTCTTTATGCTTTTGGCTGAGCCCTGTAAAAGTCTAGAGCTGATATAAATATGTATTATTGACCTTTTGGTTTCCACATTTGGAGTTCACCTCTAGTGTGCCTGTGATAATAGAACTGGTTTTGAATAATTTTTAATGCACTTCTTGTTCCAAATCTGTAGAAAGCCAAGTCCAGTTGTCTGAAATATATAATGTTCTTTAAAAATTGCATAATTAAAGAAAATCCCACCTGCCAAAAGGGGTCCAGCAGTACAGAAATCCAAATTAAACAGGAAGCAAGGTTCATGAATTATCCTTTAATGCATTTAGCTGCAGAGTTTAGTTGCATGAAAACAATTCAGTTACATTTGAGATGCCCTGTGATGCCTCAGACAGCCATCAGTGCTGGCAGATACAGCACAGGACCTACAGGAGACTCCTGGTCTTTTGGAGAAGCAGCTGAAGGCCAGGTGAGATGTGGTGCCCTATGTTTAGGAAGACTTTACAAAAGCACATCTAGAAATTAAGTTAACATACAAAAGGATGCTTGTGTTTGAATTTAGAAGAATGATGCACAAAAAATCCTGAGTAATCCAACTGGTATTCATGCAGATGCAGTACCCGAAAGCTTCTTCAAAAGATTCTTAGGTACACACAGTTTCTACTGCACAGAACTGGAAGCAACTATGGCTGAAATGTCTCTACCCATTCAGAAAATATAGTGAGATTCACCTAGGCTCTTGTTCAAGTGAGTCACTTAAGTTTTCTCCAGTGGAAAGGTGTAGCATGTGTGAATATTTACTTTGACCAGGCATGCAACTTCTAGATGGCTGAAATGAGGTGGAGACCAGCCCCTCCCAGACATCCTGAAAGTCCCCAGAGCAGTTGATCTCTCCAGGCACTTAAATGAAGTGAATCCATGAAATCCAAAGCCTGAATCCATTTCAAGTAAGTGCCTGAATGTTTCTTCTTATTAGCTTGTAAGGAGTCACAGGAACTACCCCCTTCTCTTTTGGGTGTTACCATAAGGATCTCAGCAATTTGTGTGCCAGCAGCTGTGACATCCCAGTGTCTTCTCCGGGCTCTCCTGTCTTTGGCTCCTCTCCAGATCCCCCCCCAAGCTGTAAGACAAAGTTGTTGAACATCCTTTTGTCGCACCTTGCATCTGCCACTCCTCTGTTCCCTTGAAAACATTTCTGTGTGTGTTCTCCAAGCATTAGCCTTGTTTGCCCTGATGTGTGGAAGAAAATATGGCAAGGGAAGGGGCTAAATGAGCTTTGCAGCCTGCAGTCAGACACCCCCCACTGCTCCGCGCCAGCCAACCGCGTGGCATGGTTCGGGGACTGGCACCAGACGATATGTGGTCTCCCTCATGCTTTCTGAAGTCCTCCCTGCAGGGTGCTAAGAAACAAGACAGCTGTCTGTATATTTTCAGGACTTGTTTCCAGTCTTTAACTCCAGCGGCTGCGCTGAGCTGCACGCACAGCAGGGGTGCAGCGAGGAAGACCAGGGTACAGAAGGGAGGGGAGTCACTCTGGGAGGATAAATCACACCAGCTAAACCCTCTCTTAACCCATTCAGCAGTGTGGCTTTCCTATTCCTTTCCCACATTCAGACTATCTGCGTGAAACACAGTCTCCCTTTATTTCCAAAGAACCAATATTCATATATTTAGCATTTGCCTTAATTCAGTAAAACTTGTCACCTACATGCTGTCCTCCAGTGCTCCATCCCCTCTCCTCCCTTTAATAATCAACATTTATAAAGCATTACAAATTTAAAAAGAAGTACATGAACAGAGAATAAACCACCATATTTTGAAAAGCCCAGCTTGCTCTCTCTTTTCCACAACTGCCATCACCTTTGATATACAATAACAGATACAGCATCTCCTGCATTTGAATTTGTCTCAGAAATGCCCAGGGGAAATACAAGGGTGAGGTGGGAAGAGGTTTGAACCCATCACACCTGTGAGGATGCCCACATTGACCCAGCTGGGAGATTTCTCAGCCAGCTGTTACAGAGGCACCGAGCGACCTTTTCACCAAGCAGTTTCTCATCTTGCTCAGACCAAGTGGGTGCTGGGCAGAGGTGTAACTCAGCCCGTGAAAGTGGTACAGATGGATTAGCACGGCACTACAAATGTGTTAGCACAGCACCTCAGCTAATAACTTCTGCATCAAGCAGGTGTTTTTCTTCTGTCCTGGAGCATGTCCAGCTGGGCTTATTCTGAGAGCGCGGTTTGACTGTGTGTATTAATTTGTTCCTGGTTTATCCCTGAGCAGTCAGTGTCTCCTTTGAGACATGATACAAAAGATCATGCAGGGAGAAATGAGATGGCAGAAAAGTCAGCCCCCCCAGTTAGTTATTATTTCAGGATTTAAATTGTTCAAACCCACCACCCAACACTTTTTAAAAAAAATATTCTTTAGGAAGGATGCGCAATATTACAAGTTCTTCCAGGGCCAGGACGTATTAGACCAGAATATCCAGTGATTGGAAAGCACTAAATCAACTTCTCTAGCTGAGATCACTGTGCAAACACACAATTTACAGTCCCCTGTAGGAGGATGTCAATGAACTGCTGAATGCTTTTGTAGTTACAAGAATGCATAGAGAAATCCAGAACGAGACGTGCTTTATTGCCCTGTGTGTGTGTTGTTCAGCACTCCAAGGGAATTGGTTTAGTGGGCAATAAGCTGCTAAAAGACTGAGACTCTGGTAGCTAATATCCAAAGAACCCAACTGCTTGGGGCTGTAATGTGAGCAGCGGGTCACATCAGCATTAATGACATATCCTCTATTCTGCTCTCATATGGAGAGACAAACATAAGCTTCTGTTGAAAAAATCCCTGCATTTTACTAAACATAATACAATGGAATTATGGCTGAACTCATCACAATTACTTTTTGCAACTTCTTTTCCCTAATTATTGCAGGTCGCATGTATCAGTGAATTTATCATATCTGTTCACACCTCTCTGGAAATGAAATGGTGCATTACCCACTTCAGTTGTGGGAGGAAAAAAAAAAGAAAAAGGAGCCTTTTGGGTTCTTGTCCAGACTAGTTAAGTTCATAATAAATGGGTGGGATTCTCACAGCTGTCGGCAGTGCAAGTCCTGCTTGCTTAGTTCCTTCTAATAGTTATTAAAATTTCAATTTAGAAGCTGGAGGCCAATTGTCTTCTTTGTTTGATCTGTCTTGGGTGACAGTTATGTCAGTGCAGTAAAGCTTTTGCATTTCCATAAATATGGCACTTGTCAGATCTCATCAGCCTTCTGCAAGGTCGTATGAAAGCACAGCTCTCTGCCATGGTTTGAAGCAGTTGTCAAGGAGTAATCAAGCTTATGGCTTTGAGACTCCATTCAAATGTGCACAGTTTGAAGGGGTCCTTTTATAAATGAAATTTTGGTCCTGCTCGTTAGGATGCTCAGAAATTTCAAGGGATTTATCAGTACAGGATAACACTGTAAAATTCATATCTGCATCTGCATTATCCTCCAGTTGAAAAGTTTTCAGGAGTTTTCTGAATTCATGCAATCTCGAGGACACTTGTTGTCCTTGATTTAGAATGACTATTGCTGTTTACTCATTTATGAAATTTCATCAAATAAAAATTAAGTTAGGCAATAACAATATATTTGATGGTCAGTATATTCAGTTTTAATAACATAGAGAAAGATCATTCAGGATGGGTGCTTCCCCTGAGTACTTATGATGCACTAAATAAAAATATATTTGGGGAGTGTATATATAATAAAAATGTGTTAAATTTTAATACATTATATATACATATATTAATTGGAATGTTTGTACTTTTATTAATCAGATAATTTACTCTTTTTTGAGGTTCCCTGTGACTGATTTCAGACCTAATAAAAACTCTATGAGCCTTATAAGTGTCATTTATACTATAGAAATCATTTCAGGTAAAAAGATGCTGCTAGATCATGGACAGAGAGAATAGAAAAGGAAGGGAAGTTTAAAGATAACAGTAGGAATGTTATTTACTGGGTCACTGTTGGATTTTGAAAGCAACATGATAGATAGTATAAATCACAAATTGGAAAAGAATAAGAAAAACAAAAGGAAATGGAGAAGGAGCAGATAAGTGAAAGCAAAAGACAGGTAGTGGAACGATTAATTAGAGTCTTATAGATGAGAACGAAGAGCATGGATGTGATAGATATGCAACTCATTTCCCTTCAGAAATAGCTGACAAATGTAACAGAGTGCTTTTGGAAACAAGACATCATCACTGCTGCTGGATATATTTGGGAAAATAGTCCAGGAATGTTCAAAGAGCACTTAAACATGAATAAGAAGTTCAATAAAACTTCCTCATTACAGTAGTTGTCAATAGTTGTTGGGGTTTTTTTATTTATTTTTTAATTAAACCCCTCCTTAACATAATGTTAAGTTTGGGTTGAAATATTTTTTTTTTTCCTCCCAAGAAGTTTTCAGATTTCCCTTGAAAACCTGAAAACCCGTTCTCCCCAAACTCTCCTCTCCACCTTTCTGTCCAGGTTTTTGAACAACAACTTTTTCATTTGGATGGTTTCAGTAATTTATATTTAACAGTTTCTGGAGGAAGAAAATGGAACATCATCGACTTCAGATAACAAAGTAGAGACTAATCCTCATCATTTAACATTATGCAAGGCGTTGCTCTCCATGCTGCACAAAGGAGAGGAATATGATTCAACCTTCCACAGATTTGGCTGGGAAAGGATTTTTTGCTTATTTGTGATTTTCCCTCTGTTTTTCCCTAAAATGGAAATAATGTAACTTGTTATTTTTTAAAAGTTTTGGTTTTGGGGTTTTTTTTGGTTCTTGTTTGCTTGTTTTTTCTGAAAAATCAAACGTTTCACAAAAGCAGAAATGTAGGTCAAAGAAAGACAATCTAAATGAACAATCAACACTTATTGCAAGAAGAAACATGTTTTCATAAGCTAGCTTTGATTCATCCTCAGATAAGTTAATTCTTCTCGTTGCTCACTCTCATAAAACTTAAAGCAGAAATAATTGCTCCATCAGGATATTCTTCCTGTTACTGGCTAAACATATCTATTCCACTCTTTTCTTTTTGGAGCAACATTGTCCTGTAGCTCAAATAGCTCATTTTACTGACAAATAATTTTCAGTAGGAAAAAAAAAATAAACCAGAAAGGAATATTTCAATCAGCTTTGGTTGTGAAACTTATTTGGCTGCATTGGACCACTCCAGACAGAAGAGCCAAGGTTATGGACCAAATCTCACAATTGTCTACATAAACCTTGGCCTCTGAATTGAGAAACAGCTTTTCATGCTCAGTGAAGTCCTAGCCCATAACAGTAAGCTTTCAGAAAAGCAAAAATTTTAAGCCTAAGACTATGTGCAGCAGTGCAAATTTGGAGCTTTTTCTTCTGCTCTGCACAAATTAAAATTGACAGAGAAATGTCAAACTAAGGATTCATCTTTATTTTGGCAGGGGATGCTAATGCAGCATTTCCTTTCCTTTTCGCCTCTCTACAGGTCTGACACCAAGCCAGCTGGATCACCTAGGAGAAATCTCACACTGGCTTTGCATGAAATTCTTATACTGTGACTTCAGTTCTTTGCATGACATTAACTCGGGCTTCATCCCGTTCAGTGCTACATCCTTATCTATGAGATATATGAACACAGTAGACTAATTTATCCATACAGAAAGCTATTAAGAGCTGTGGGTGTGAAGAACTTGGCGGTATCCAAAAGAAAGTGTGTAGTGTATTTTAATTTTAAAAGTCGAATAATACTCTAAATGCACATACATAATGTTCTATCTAAAAAGACAAAATCAGTACAAGAATTTTGAAGGTTTTCAGGAGAATATTTAGTAGCTTTTTTCTTCTGATTATTTTCACAACATAAAGCAAAACTTTACCGAAAGAAGTTTGAAGACTCTTGGAAGTTTGCTGAATTTTTAGTAATTGTTTTTATTTTTATTATCACTAGTAGTAATGCTTTCATGCTACTTAAAGTTTTCAAGCTAAGAGCTAGGAATGTTTGCTCTTAATTTCATCAAATAATGAGTTGTAGATCAAACAATCCTAAATTAATAACAATGACAAATGGCCCTGAACCTACTCTTGAACATAAAAGGAAACAACTCAATTAAACAAATGTTATGTTACCAAGAACCTCTATAAGAGTTACACTGCTCTGATCATAGCTGTGTAATTTTTCTCATCACTGTTAATAAAAAGAAAAGTTAAAATGCATACGAAGTTTTAATTAAAAGTCTGTGTAATATTGATATGATTTCTACAGCTCAATGCTCATCAAGCATTTTAAAATTAGGCCAAAGCCACAAGAAACCATATCAAAAAGAAAGCAAAAAAGAGAAGGAGAAAGAGAAACAAGAGAGAGCAGAAGTGGATTAGAATAAAGTACAAAGAAGAATTTTACAGTATATACACATGGTGTGCCTGGCTGTAGCACCTTCTTTCTCTGGTCTTGTTGCATTTAATACCACTACACTTGGTTTTGGTACAAGCACACATATTCTGGAGATGAGCGTGGATTTCTTGTGAACAGGAATGTGTCTTCAGGGTTGGCTTAATGCAACAGCATGTTTTACTCTATAGATGCCATAACACATATAGAAGAATTTATAGATAATTATGTTAGTGAGGGTATAGTTCACAATTGTGATTGACAAAACCAATTGAATACCAGCATGGAATTTGTAAAAGAATAGTCAGAATAAAATATATTCCTATATTTGAAGAAAAAAGATTTATGTTAATTTCAGGGGGACAACTATAAAATTGAAACATTTTCATTTAGAGAGCTCAAACTGTCTTGGTGCTGATGTGCTTGTCCTGATTTTTCCCTTAGGCCATCACCCTTTTTTATAAGATCTTTGGTGAAGTATGTAGCAAATCTCACCATAAACACAATTTTGTGAATTACGTGTGATAACAGATATATTTTCTTCCAATTCCTTACTGTGGAAATTTATCATTTCTTTCATGAAGAAAGGTAAAACTTGAGGCCCATCTGCAAATTAAAACCTCACTGACAGCATCACCAGATGATTTACAAAGTCAAGTGTCTAATTACACACTCTCATAAATATTCATTCTCATGTTCAGTGTTATGGAGGAGAGAAAGTGAAAATGTTGACTAATCAATTGATAGTATCTGATTCATCTGGCTATACAAATGAGAAAGAAAAGATAGCAGAGCAATTTCCAACAAATATAGGCTCTAGCAGCTTGTGTTGTTTAGGAATACTAACATGAGATGAAAAATAAATAAATGTCATAAATTAAAGAATCCATGAGAGCAAAGGAAGACATGCAGGCAAAGGGAACAGATTTTTCACATCAGTTGGGCCTGTTGCATATTTCATGCTTCCCCTTCTGAAAATCTTCTTAAAATTTGCCTTTTTAAACTTTGCCAAATTTGAGACATCGTGGCCAAATCATCTCATTCAAGCTGGGTTTTTTTTGGACATAGCAAAAATGGCTAAGCCTTTTCCACAAGCAAAATTTCTGAGAAATAATTTTTTTATCTGCATTAACCATTAACCATTCTGCTTTGCCCAGCAGAAAAGGACCCGAAGGTGTTGGTGGACAGCTGGCTTAACATGAGCCAGCAGTGTGCCCAGGTGGCCAATAAGTCCAATGGCATTCTGGCCTGTATCAGGAATAGTGTGGCCAGCAGGAGTAGGGAAGTCATCGTGCCTCTGTACTCGGCTCTGGTGAGGCCTCACTTCGAGTACTGTGTTCAGTTCTGGGCTCCTTGCTACAGGAAGGACAGACATTGAAGTGCTGAAGTGTGTCCAGAGGAGAGCCACCAAGCTGGTGAGGGGTCTAGAGTCCTATGAGGAGAGGCTGAGGGAACTGGGTATGTTTAGTTTGGAGAAGAGGAGGCTGAGGGGAGACCTCATTGCCCTCTACAACTACCTGAAAGGAGGTTGTAGAGAGGCTGGTGTTGGCCTCTTCTCCCAAGTGAATAATGACAAGACCAGAGAAATGATCTGAAGTTGGGGCATGGGAGGTTTAGATTAGATATTAGGAAGAATTACTTTCCTGACAGTGTGGTCAGGCACTGGAACAGCCTGCCCAGGGAGGTGGTGGAGTCACCATCCCTGGAGGTATTTAAGAAACGTGTAGACATGGCTCTTCAGGGCATGCTCTAGTGCCCGAGATTATTGGTTTGTGTCTGTTTGTGGGTGGGTGTGGTGTGGTTTTTTTTGTTTTGTTTTGTGGTTGGACTTGATGATCTTAAAGGTCCCTTCCAGCCATGAATATTCTGTGATTCTGTGAACAAAAACATTAGGAAAGTGAAAAAACCCCACAACTCTCAGTTGCTAATGCCAATGGCTATAAAATCTAGAGTAGGAGAATAATGATATCAGTTTTGTGTGAGAGGTTTATTCTGGAAAGGGTGGGGAAGCACACCTGCATTTCCATGCATTATAAACCTTTGGAATATTGCAAGTTCACATTAGAAATTTGGCACATGTTGGAAGATTCAGCACTGACAGAGCATCCTGGGACACCTGCCCCTCCCCTTGGCCACAGAAACAATCCACTTCTGGAGACCCATTACACTGGTGTGCCCTATACTTTCTGGAAAGGAGCGGGCAGAGAAGAGACTGAAATCCCCTCAGGGCGGTCCAAATTTGTGTGACTTCTCTCTCTGACTCTTGATGGATTTTGGAAAATAGGTTCCTAGTTAAGGCACTTCAGCTGCTTACCTTCTGTTAAACTGTTGTGTCACAGTGAGCAGCAGCCCTGAGGAGTTTGTTACTTTATCAGACTGTCTGGGGTGGGGAAGCGAGGCAGGGATGGAGATAAGGACTTGTTTAAAGCCAGACGCAAAGGCAGAAAAACAACACAACTCCCTTCCTCCGTGCCCTGTCAGTGAGAACACAGGGCTCATTTGAGGCCACCTCCTGCCAAATCTGGCTTGCACTGCTCAAATGAATCACCTCATTGACTTCATGGCCTTGTGATATTGAGGCCTTCACACCTTTTAATTATGATCTTGTAACTGCTCTATTAATACACTGCAAACTCCTTGTGCTTTTTGCTAATTACGGCTAATTCTGATAATACTTTATCATATGCTAATAAAATATCCACCAGTGGCTCATACTGAAAGACTATCTTTATACACACAGAGATCTGTTTTCTGGAGCTTTAACTTCTGCTCTTTGCAAACAGATTTTTTGTTCCTTCTGTCTTCCTTATTTTGAACTCTCATTTTGGATGGTTTATTGAAAGTACCTTCTTTTTGCAGTGCACCAACAGAAAAGTCAGGAATGAGAATCTGCAGGAAGGAAATATATCTTTCACTTTGACAAATAAATCATTATCTTATTGCTACGGTAATTAAATCACACTGATATACTTGGCATAAGAAAGTTATCATGTGCTTAACACAGTATTAAATCTGTACCATCCTGTATATTACAGACATTCCTTTATGTTGGAGGCATCTTTCCATTTGTCTTTATAATGTAAATCAGATAGCTGTGTATTATCTATACAATTAAAATATCCATGTAGGAAAAGTTAGGTGTGTCTGTGTTGCTGCCAATAACCCAAAATAAGTCTAACATTTCTCTACTGTAGCACCATACAAGATGTGCATGGCATGTCACTCTTCAGGGGTTATAATGGCATACTGGCTGCTGCTGTTTGTTTTTTTCATCTTCCAGATTTAGTCAGTGCTTTTAGGTGTAGCGAGACAATAAATAAAACTACTTGCCATTGAAAAAGCATCTTTGGATGCATATAAAGTTTACCTCTTACTGGAACTCTTTCCTGTTTCAACTCATACAAATTCCTAAGAATAGGAACTTTTGCTTTGAGAGCCAGGCTCAAATAAAGGAGTCAAAGAGAAGAGGTTTTTTCAGAGCTCCCAGGCTATATGTTGTTGCATCCAGGAATGGAGTTCTCCAGAATTTTTGGGTCCTGAGATAAGGATCCATTTAGGATGTTTTAGATTTTCTATCTCTATTGTACATTGCTCTATCAAAACTATTTTTTTCACGTTATTTTTCAGCTTCACAGTCCCATTAGTCTGCGTGAAATAACCTTTCCCTGTAGACAAAGCTTTGTGGAAGTCCTCATACTGGGGCTCAGCCTTTTCCATCCTGTATCAGCCACTCTTACTCTGCAAGCGAGAAGTCATGTAGTGCACTCTGAATGCCAGTCCCAGCATGCCCAATGTACTTATGGTCATAGGTTGCAGTGGCTGGCTTGCATAATTGTGGGTCTCTAGTGCCACTTTATATCTTCATTTTCAAGTCTATAGTGCAGTAAATTGGTTCCCAACAGGCTGTGAATAAAACACTATTTTTTTGGACGCTACATTTGCTTTTATGATAAAAACGCATTATGTGTGAGAATGCATAAAGCTAGCAACACAGTTATGGTTCCCGGACTCCATCTGGGGAGAGGGATGACTATGACCATTTTCCAACATTAATGGCTCCCAAACTGTGGTCTGTGAAACTGCTTCTGTCCCAGCCGTGAAGCTTTACTGAAAATTGAAGCTGTGTACTAGACTCTTCCAGGCTTTCAGAGACCTTCTGATTAACTAATTAACAAAATAATGTAGCCAACATCTAAAAGCATTCTGAAATTTTACATGCTTCTGCTTCTTCCTTTTTGCTGTATTTCTTTGCTTTAAGTTCAATCCTGATCATGAAGAAAATTACAGTGGTAATTTAGGGTTTACAGTGAATTTAGGGCAACTTGCTCAGCTGGCCTTCAGATTAGCTCCTTTGATTTCACAGGAGTGGCAGCACGTAGTATGAGCTGAGATTTAATGGACTGAGAGTAGCCCTTGGGAGAAGGACTTTGGGGTGTTAGTGGATGAGAAGCTCAACATGAGCTGGCAGTGCACAGTGGCAGCCCAGAAAGCCAACCACATCCTGGGCTGCATCAAAAGAAGAGTGGGCAGCAGGGCAAGGGAGGTGATTCTGCTCCTCTACTCTGATCTGGTGAGACACCACCAGGGGGTTGGAACTCGATGATCTTTAAGGTCCCTTCCAACTCTAACCATTCTATAATTCTATGATTCTAAACTGAAAGAGGGTAGATTTAGACTAGATACTAGGAAGAAATTCTTTACTGTGAGGGTGGTGAGGCACTGGAACAGGTTTCCCAGAGAAGCTGTGGATGCCTCATCCCTGGAAGTGCTCTAGGCCAGGCTGGATGGGGCTTTGAGCAACCTGGTTTAGTGGGAGGTGTCCCTACCCATGGCAGGGGGCTTGGAACTTGATCTTTAAGGTTTCTTCCATCCCAAACCATTCTATGATTGGATGATTGTATGGTTCTATAACTCTAAGAATCAATTAATGGGACTTTTGCTTTTATAACTGTGAGCAGAATTTAGCCTCATAATAAAACCTAGAACATAAATGCCTGGAAACAAGAGAGCTGAATTTGTGGATGTAGTCAGAAAGGAAAACAACAAAACCTGTTTTGTTTACCTTTCTGACTATGTCCACAAACGCTAGGTGACTTTAGGAGAATGATCTCCTAGGAATGGAAAACTGAAAACTCATTACTAGCAAGAAAGGCTTTAGAGGACAGAGTTTTATTACATTTACAGAAGTTAATGCCTCTTCAATTCTCTCTCCTTTGACCCGTTTCAGTATTATCAGATTAAATAAATTCTGTATGGAAGAATTCTGATTCAGGTATCATCAGACGCAAATAACATTTGGAGAAGGTCTTCCTAGTGCACTTTTTTATTCAAGCGCTTTATTAAACTCACCTAAAACACTGATTAAGCTGACCTAATGGAGTAAAGGACAGACAAGGTGAAGATTTGAGAGCAGGCTAGCTGACTAAGTCTGGATTTGCTAATTTATGTTAATCTTCCCTAGACATATTCAAACCAGTTACTGTTGCATGTGACACAAGATTTTTTCTAACGTCTTGAAGACTAGAGCCAAAACTTACCCTTGCAGAAGTCTAACTTTTTGTTCAATACTACAAGAGGTGTTTGGATACTCTTTGGGCTATCTTAATTTTCAGTATATTTTTCAGCCAATTTAAGAAGAAATGGGAGAACCCTTTGAGCATTTAGTTAACTAAAGGAATCCCAGGTCTCCACCTTTTTTTGATTTTAGTGAAAATTATATGACTCAAGAGAAAACAGGTATCTTTTATACTGTTTTTCTCCCTTTTATAATAGAGAAGCAACTAGCCAGATGATCCAAATACCCAATGTTAGTAAAAAGATATATTCCAAATACTGAGATGGTTAAGTATTTATATGTTTCTGTGCAATTCTCAGTTGTTCTATGAGCAAATATATTTCTCTCTCTCACTCATTTCCTGATTTTATTTCCATGAGCATGTGCGAAAGCAAGTCTAGGGAAGGCTGAAGGTAGCTTTTGATCCACTGAATCTTCTGAAGAACGTTCTCCAAGTGTCAGTCTGGGGGTGATACAGTGTTTGTGAATCCAGGCTGTTTTATTACATTACCGCATATATACACTGCCCAATGTCAAAGTCTCACTGAAACATGCCTAATGCTAATGAGGAAGGAAAAAGGCAGTATCATTCAGAGAGTGTGTCACTTTATTAAAGAGACAAGCAAAGACTGGGATAAAGGCAAAGAGTGCTGCTCAAGAGCATGCAGCAGGTGAGGGGCAGAGCAAATTAGATTTGCTGAGTCTCGGTGCAAGATCATCTCTACATGATCATGATCTTTCCTTTCTTCTAGATTGTAGGGCCAGAAAAGATAGGAGCCTTAAAGTTGCCTAACTATAGCAGGCAGATACTGGAACAAACTTCTGTTCAGAGACCTGGATAAGTTTATGCAGAAAAATTTTAATGGAGAACTAGAGAGTGCATTTTGTGATACAGAGTGTCCCTTTAGACTTCTGTTCCAATGTCCCTGTAAAATGTCTTAACTTTCCTATACATAAGTTTTACAGCCATGTCTCTCCTTTCCTTTAATAATACTTTGTGTCATTTCCTTTACTCTGTAGATTAATATTTGCAAAGCACTGTGTAGCTGAAAAAAAAGCAGCATTGCTATTATTATTTATGCTTAACTCCTTAGTAGTTGATCCATGAAATGTATGAGAGAAAAAAAAACATAGTCATTTAAGATCCCTCTTCTTAGTTTGAGGTGTATCTGCACTTTTCATTTTTTTCTTATTATGCACAATACAAAACGAAGGCTTAAAAATTGGTTCTGAAGATGCTTCCACTTCATATTTAGATATACACAGCCAGTAAGGCAGTTTCAAACATGAACAAAAGCTTCCAGACTTGAAATCTTTTAAGACTGTTTTCTCCATTTTTCCTCCAATACAAACACAAACTAAACCCAAACCCCCAAAATAATAAAAAAAAATCTGCAGTAGATCAAAACTATTGCTTAAACTGTTCTTGACCCTGCTTATTTTTTGCAAACACCTTCTCAAATGGAGGTGTTTTCTTAACACACAGACACGGCCTTAGCCTTATCGCACAGAGCAGAGGGAAGCCAATACCGTAACAGTGATATTTTGGGACTGTTGATAAGAGAGTTGTCAAGAAAAGGGAAATTAGAATAAAATTTCTCTGGTAAACTAATAATGTGCTTTAGTAATATACACGTGCTTGGGGGCTTAGGACACTGGTAGAGGGTCTTAATTAAATTATAGGTGTTTTTAAATAAGAGGAAAGCACATTTATCAGAATTAAATATTGTATCAAAAGTACCAGCAATACGACTAAACTAGAGCTTGCTACAAGTTGACGTCAAGGAGGAGAGTTCAGGAGAGGGCTCTCCTGTCAGTTGGAATGAAGCAGAGGGACATTTGCCTTATACCCCAGCTCCTGATACTGGCTGTTGCGGGGAGCCCAGCGAGCGCCGCTGGGGTGTCTGGTGCTTCCAAACGAAGAGAGGGAAAAGTCTCCGGAGCTGTGGCAGAGGGACTCGAGCTCCTTCAGACTCAGAACTCCTTGGGTTGTTGCTCCAGCACGTGCGTGGGTCTGTGCTTGCTGTGGTCCCACGTGAGCCCTGGTGTGAGGGCCTGATTCTCAGTCGCTTTCCACAGAGGTGATATAACACCAGTTTGCTGTCTGAAAGAGTTACTCCCGCTGCTCCAGAGGAATGCTAAGTGGCTTCCTTCTACCTTTTCAATTAACCTCAATAAGTCCTGCGTGCTCCAGGTGATAGTGCATGCTGCAATGTGGGGCCAGATCCTATTACTTTTTCTCAAGAAGTAGTCTTTTAAGTGCTCCCTTCTTTCTTACAATATAAAGTTCAGCTCAGCAATAGTAAAGATCCCTAACTGACAGAATGCAATTCATCTGCCTGTATTAGACAGCCCCCGAGTATAAATCTGTATCCTTCCACGTTATGGAACAGAAGTGACTGACAGGAGCTGAGGAAAGGGCCCATGGCCTAGAAAATTACAAAACAAGAACTAGATATGGAGTAATTGATAGGAGCCAGGTGTAAAAGATATAGGAACATGCTGTTAATTCAATCCACCAGGTCTGTCCTCTGAGGGTGAGGAGTGCTCACATCCCAGGTTGGCTAAGATGAGCCCACCCCAAGCTGGTATTGTGGTATATTCAGGTATGTGGTATATTTTAGGAGCAACACCACAGGTAATCTGCTCATATAGAAAACAAAAAAAGCTAGAATTCTCTAAGAGACCTAGGATTAATGTCTCATCCACTAATATCTAGAAATTTAGCCCATTAATTAGGAGCATGGTAGTTCTGAGTTTCCTCTGGAGTGAATATGGAAAACTAGAATTTCCATGGAAAACGAGCACTTCTATGGGGCTGCATCTCTGCCCTACAATCTGATTCACCCTCTACAACCCTGTCTATTTTTTCCCCATTGTCCATAGAATTATGGAAGAATTATGGAAGAACTTGGGGAAGCTCCTCCTAATTGTTGCATCCTGACAGAGTGAAAATTTTTAGACATAACAGAAGAGGTAAAAGATTCTAATTACTTCTTACATGGAATCTGATATGTCCATAAAGAGGATTTTATTATAAGATGTGTTATTCAAGGACTCACTGAGCCAGGAGGTCTCTTCTTGTCATGTTGATGGTTCCGTTTTGTCGAGGAAAGATTGGATTTGTGGTCGGAATTGCAATATTTCAATCATTGTCAAAACTATACAAAGTACTGTAAGCATACTGGATCGTTATGGTAAAAACTCTAAAGAGCTCATAGTTTAGAAATAGTCAGGCTCAAGGAGACAGCTTGTCCTTAAACTGAACCAGGCACTTCCTCAGTGAAGAGAGAAATTTATTCTCATGCAAAAGTGTCTGCAGCACAGAACCGGAGATTTAATTTTACATGCAGTACAGCAAAGAACACAAATAAAAGATGTCTGTTAGAAAGCAGTCCATTATGTTGATACGCTATCTGTACACATTCATCTTCTTCTTTATTCATCATCATTTGTGAAGAAGTATTATTGCTTGCCATCCAGTAGTGCTCATCTCATATTTATCCACAATATTAAGCAGATGTCTGTGAGTGTAATTAAAGAGATAAAAAAAAGCATTATTCTTTATTGATAAAAGATGCAGAATGAGAGAGACAAAATTATTTTTTTCAGTTTGTGAGCTGGTATTTCTTGACATTTACATGTAAGAATAAAGGGTCAGATAATATATCTTCAAAACATACAAATTTAATTCTTTCAATATTAAAGATATAGAAGGGAATTTGTTCTTCCTGCTTTTCAAAGAGAAAAAAAGTTGTGAATTTTGTCTGATGTCAAAAGGTGTTTTAAATTTTAAAATTTTCAAAAAGTGACTTTCAGTTGTGCAAGCTTGTTTGTAAATGTTTCCTTTAAATTACTCTTGTCATTATGAGACGCTTGTTTAGTTCACCTCTCACCATAGTCCCCCAGTGCATGATTTTGTGTGATCTCAAAGTACCAGCAGAGGAGGTCTTTGGTTTAAGACGTTCAAGGCCTCTTCAGAGGCAGATTGGTAAAAAGTTAGACATGTGAAAGACACAACAAATATAATTTAGGGTCCCACATCAAAGAAGGATCTTTATGAGATATCTACCCCTGTCACTTTGCTGTCTTCACAGTGTGCCCAGGTCATAGTCTGCATCTTCAGGAATACTGGTCTTCCACTTCTGGTGCCTCAAAATTTCCTGTTACTGTAAGTGTGGATCTTGGGGATCTCTATTTGTCCTATTCTCTGTGGGAAGCAGGATCTCCCTAGCTCAGGGAAATCTCTTTTTATTTCATCTCCCCTCGAGGATCACAACCTCCACCTGCACCATGAATTTGCCCAGCTGAGGCAACTTATTAGAGAAAGAAAGGAAAGCCAGAGGATGAGGAAGGGAGAAAAGTTTATCTTAAAAGCATCTTTTTTTTTTTCTCCTCTGGTGATTCCAACGGTGGAGTGCTTGAGCAGAAGGCAATGTTTCAGAGAGGGCATGTAGATATTCTGGAAATTAGAAGGCAAGAATTATTTCTGTCATGCTGTCCAGGCGTTTCACTACAAGCCTCAAAGTCTGTTCTGAGCAGAGGTGCAGAGGGGACCAGGCAGAACAATGGACGACTGCTGCTGGATTAGCACTTACACTGCTTGAGAGGTATTTGTCCCATATTGCCCCTGAGACCGGCCGGTTTGCAGCTGTGACACCCTGTGGAGTGCTGGCAGCCAGCAGCCAGGTATTGTGGATCGTGCTTCCATTAGCCACGAGGTATTATTTTGGGAATATCTGTAGGATTTGATTCATTTCTCTGCAGAAGACTGTAATTCAATCCTATTATTATGATCATTCATATTACAGTAAGGCCTGAAGGTCTCAGCCAAGATCACAACTGAAAACTTTTACAGCGAGAGGCAGTGCCAACGCTCTCAGAAGATGCTGCTTCAGTAACAGTTTCACTGCTGTGCTCACAGTAAGTGCTGTTTCACATTTATGTGCAAGCTTGGAGACTTGAGTTCCACATTTAGAAGTTGCTCACAGCAGTGGTTCAGGCTTGTACCGGTGCCACCTCCAGCTCCTAATAATTTTTTAATATTTTTAGTATTTTGGAGCCAGAAGGGAGTCATTCTATCACCTAGTCTGACCTCCCGCATCTTGCACACTCAGACCATAAAATTCACCCTGTTATCCTCTGTTGACTATCTGAAGAATATCTTCTAGAAATGCCTCTGTCCTTCAGCTGAGGGACAGTTTTCCCCCTCCCCTGGAAATTTGCTTCAGTGGTTAAGCAGCCTCACTTTTCCAAGTTTGTTCCTTATTATTGAGAGGAATTGGTGTGGAAAACCTTCTACCACTGGTTCCTCTGAAGCTTTCCTGTACTGGGTACTTGTTTGCTAGCTAGCATTTTCAGATTCAACTGCAAGTCACTTCACAGTTTCCTTTTTGTTGGACTGAATAGATAACAGAAGAAAAAGATAACACTGTATCTTGTTTTATTAACTCCCGGTGATCATTTTCTACCCTCACTGCAGCTGGCATTACTTCTAGTTCAAGTCAGTGACCTGAGACCTAATGTTCTGATTTTTTTATACTTGTCTAAACTGGAAGCATTCCAACTCGTGCCCCAAATTATTGCTATTAATACTGGATGCTAAGATAGCTCCTAATTTGTGAGCATTTTCTTTCCAAGAGAAGCCACTCATAAACTGCATCATCTGAGCTAAGTGTGGACTTTCGTCTTTCCATTTTTTTCAGCATGATTTGAAGAGTTTCTGAGACTTGGTGAAAGCTTCCAGCCAAAAATCATCAAAATGAGTAGTGATTGGTTGTTTCCATCACCTTGACATTGTCTCTTGGAAGAAGATAACTCTGTTCTTCAGGGAGTAAGGTAAGACAGTAACAGTTACACTTGAAGTGGTCAGCTGTGGGTGTAGAAGGAAAGAATATAAAAGATCATTCTTCACATGCCCTTTCAGTTCCCACAGTTAGTGGCATGCTGATTTTCTGCAATGGAGATTGGACTGTCACATTTAATCATCCTGGTTGGCCTCCTATATACATTTGCCCATTTTGAACCCAGTGGTGTCCGGCAGTGGAGGAGGTTCCACAATTTAAGTATATGGAAAGCATGACAGTTCCTTTGTTGAGGTTTAAACCTGTCACCTCAAAATATGCTGTGCCTCGTCATTCTTGTTCTTTGATGAACTATGTACAGTTTTTTGCTCTTCACTTTCTTTGCAGTTTTCATATTTGTAGAGTCTTCTGCTCAGCCTGGCAGGTGTTAAATTTCTGAACAGATGAGACATATCTACTTAGGGCTTTTCACACCCAAGAAATTTAAATCTAACCTCTTAGTTGGACCGAAGCAGAAGTCCTAAGGTCATGTAGAACACCAGAGTCCAGAGACAGGACATCCAGGGACAGTCTGGGTCCAGAAGGTGAGCATACAAGGGGATGCCTAGTTTCAAGGCTGGGGCTAGTATGATTTTCAGTCTGACTGAATGGCAGCCCTACTTTGGTAGGTCGCATTTGTTCTAGTTGGTTTCACACCTCAGTTTTTCCTGTCCAATTTATTCTGCAGATGCACATTGCACCCACCAACAATCTGCAGTGTTGCCTCTTAAAATGTATCTCCAGTCATTACACAACCACCTACATAACTGAAAGGCTTTTATTGGCATCTGATGCGATTTCTTTGTCAAAGACAAACAATTTGTTTTACATTTGGAAGGGGAATGCTGGATTTTAAGTGTAGTGATCATAGATGCAGCTGCCACCACCTTATGTTCCATTTCAAATGATTAATAATATTTGTCACTTCCGATGTGTCATTGTGCTCTATTGCTGTACAGCATGCTCTAAATGATGGCACTCTCTTTTGGATTGGCCTGATTAATGATGGATGAATCTGTTTCATTTTATTGTAAGCCTCTCTTAACTGAATGGCTTAGGTTAAAAGAGAACAACCTCCACCAAATGTTATGAATTATGCCGTCATTTAAAACATGTTTTCTTCCTCTTGTTGCTAACAATTTAGTGACAATACCTGAAGAATTGAACTTAATTACTTCTAATCAAGCCCTGCTACTCCAGATGTAAATATTCACTCATTTTTTTCCTTCAATTTTATGATTTCATTTTTTACCCTGTGATGAAAGTGTCCCTCTGTCATTACAGTGCTTTATGTTCTACAACAGATCATTTCAACAGGGCAAATGCCCATCTTATTCCTCTTGAAAATTGCTCAAAAACATTACAAAACCCTGTAACGATTTATCTTGTTTCCTATTCATCCGTTTGAAGAGTTAGTTTGACGCAATTTCTGCAGCATCAGCTTATAACAATAAGATGGGTATTTTGGCTATACATAGCTCCATTGTTATGCGACCTGAAGCTTTGTTTTCACATCAGTTGCTTGTCCTGTTCCTTGTCAGTCTTGTTTAATTAGCTTGTATGGTCCTGTATGGCAAGGACTTTCTAATGTTTGTTGTTTGTTAGTGCTTATCACAAGGGTACCTCTATCTTAGGTATTGTAATGCGCAGCATAAATAATATAAATAGTTTAACAAGAAAATCTTCACAGTTTCCTCTCTTTCCTAATTAGTATTACCCTGGTATTCCCTGTAGTTAGCACTGGCAAACATATGCTAATGATAATCACTTACAAAAAGTAATAGCAGAAGTTTAAGAGTTGACTGCCGAAATCAGTTACAGACTTGAAGAACAGTTTTTATGCATTAAAATCTGTCCAAATATGGTGCTCTAGTAAGAAGCACGACTTCTGACTAGAAGTGTTTCTCTAGGGGTCATATATGCCACAACCTATACAGGAATTTGAGGGAGGCTTTGTTGTCTCATCCTTCAGAGGGTTGCCAAGATAACAAGAAATATAAACAGCAGGACCACAGATCTTTATGCCGAGTCAGAATTGGTTTCATCTAGAAACATTTTGTCTTCTGAGACTTCAGTTAAGACTTTCTTTGCTCAGTCATTCAAACCTTAAGCAGATCCAAGTTTTCTGGTATTGAAAACAGACACAAGATATTCTCATGATGCTAAAGATTTTGTCTTTGAAACTATCTCACTGTCCCTCCTGTCTGCAAGAAAAGAAATGGCATTTTTAACCCTTCTTAATTGAAGCAGTTAATACAGTCACCTAAATTAAAGACTTCCTTCCTTGAGTTCCTATGCATTTAATGTAAATAGTGAACAGTAAGAGTTAATCTAGTACAAATTAGCTATTGCTTGCCTGGAATATACAAAAACTACAAACTCTTCAACTGGGCTGCTCTGGGCAGCATAAATCATATTTAGAGAATTTTCTCATACACTCCTGAACTTTGAGAGTTTTCTACTTGATAAAAATAATAATGAAAAGGTTTATTTTTAGGGAAAGGAAATCCTTGCTTGGGTCACATATTTTTTTCCAGAGTTTTGGATGACAACAATTATTGCAGTCTAGCAATCCTTTCTTTATGGCTGTCTGTCTGTCTTTTAGTGTCTAAAGGCACTGCCCAAGACCACTGTGTATTCCACTTTTATTGCTGTAAATACTCAAGAAAAGTAAATATTTTCTTTAGGTAAACATACAAGCCCAAACCCTGGGGCATGCCTAAATCTCTCAGATGTGAATGACTTTATATTTGTACTAGCCTGAGAGGAAGGGAAGTCTTCTCACTATGATAAACACAATTTAAATAATATAAAAAAATGTATAATAAGAAAAAAATTTAAAAAGAGAAGTGGACTAAACAGAATAAAGATTAAAAGAGTTAGGGTAAACTAGAGCTGGCTTCTCAATAATCAGTTCTATTTTATCCATTCTACCATTCCTCCTTGGATCTTCTTATACGGCACATATCTGTTGACTTCTAGGGGCTGAAGAAAGCAAAACAAATCAAAAATGTTTTTGCATTCTCTGTGAAATCAACAGGTATGACTGACGGTGCCCATGAACCAGCTCTGCCTAGTCAGAAAGTATCATTTTAATATGGTAATCTCAGAGTACATAAACAGTATGTTGACTCATGATGTGTTACTCAAATATTATAACGTGTTGTTATACTTTATATTTGTGAAAAACTTCCTTCCTGGAGCTCAGCTGGGCTCAGGATATTTCACATTCACCTCAGAAACAGCCTACAGACTTTCTGGTGAGCTCATTTTTAGCCAGGTCTGACTCACTGAAGTTTGTTCACCAAGAGGCAAATGAAATTAATGATGGTAGAAATTTCCTTTAATCAAATTTGCTTGACCTTTAAACTCCATAGGAAACCTTGGCTTAAGGAAACCAGATGCATTTCACAGAATTAAGCTATTTTTGTTTTCCTCCCACATAAAATGAACAAATTACGCACTGCATTTCTCAGTCTAGACTGCTTTTATTTTGGAGAACAAGGGATGAAGAAATATAAAATCTTCATGAATGTGAGGGAAAGTACACAGTGATTCACTGTAACAATTTGCAGAACAACATAAAAATAGTGGTTGAGTCACAGCTGACCTTTATGAAAACGTAGATCCTCATCTACATTTAAAAGGGTGCAATATACTAAAACCAGAACAACACAGGCTTTATTATGTTACCCAAGTCTTGCATCAGAATTAAGGTAGTAGAAGGTCTTTTATTTTGTAGGGTGCCAAACTGAATTGATCTATTGCCATTCTTTTTTTTTTTCTTTCTTCTTTTTCCCCTCAAACTCATATTCCCTTGGATAGGTGACTTCATTTTTATGCAGGTGCTTTGGGGTAGCCGCTTCAGCCCGGATCTAAATCCAGCAGAACTCCAGTATCAGATCTGAAGAAATGGAGTCGACATAGGTTTTTTACCTGTATTTTTGCTCCCAAGGAACTGGGACTGTTTAGCCTGGAGAAAAGGAGGCTGAGGGGAGACCTTATCGCTCTCTACAACTACCTGAAAGGAGGGTGTAGAGAGGTGGGGGTTGCTGTCTTCTCCCACGTAACAGGAGATAGGACAAGAGGAAATGGCCTCAAGTTGTGCCAGGGGAGGCTTAGGTTGGATATTAGGAAAACTTTTTACACTGAAAGGGTTATTAAGTGTTGGAACAGGCTGCCCAGAGAAGTGGTTGAGTTGCCATCCCTGGAGATATTTAAAAGACAGGTAGAGTAGTGCTTAATGATATGGTTTAGTGGTGTTTTTTGTCAGTGTTAGGTTGATGGTTGAACCAGATGATCTGAAAGGTCCCTTCCAAACTAGGCGATTCTATGATTCTATGAGACCTGGAAATCCTCAGCTCTTGCTGGAAAGGAAAGTCTAATCTTCTAATATGATCCAATTCCAGCAGATCAAGAATGTGAACCCAGGTCTTCCGTACCTTGGGAAAGCATCATCAACTGAAACCGTACAAATGATATCCACATCTCCACGGCATTTAGGATGGGGAACAAGATGCTCTGAGCAGGAGAATAAAAAAAAACAAGTAGAGGACTGACTTTTTCTGTTGTGCTCCAGAGCAAAGAGTGACATTCCTTTGGGGATGGTTAGCTGGAATGAATGACTCCTTGCAGCACCATGAAGAGCTGCACAGAGGCACTCACTTGATTCTAGAAACCACATGGCTATCTCACCACTGCAAGAATTCCAGCTGACGCAGCCAGATCATCTGAAATTGGAGTAGAGGACGTTAGCTCTGACAAACCCGAGGTGTGATGTGCAGGTCTTTAAGAGCTAAGTCATAAGATAGATAGGAAAAACAAGAAGTTCCTCTCAGTCAAGAATCAGACAACTGTCTCCATGCTTGTAGGTGAATTTAAAGAAATTTGAGTGATGCAGCCTTTCCAGAGATACCCTTGTTCTTCCTGAAATTGATCTTCCTTTAGCACATGAGACAAATGAAGCCTTTGTCCACTTTCTGGCTGACTCTTAATTAACCACTTTGCATTGGAAGCAGTTTGTGAAGTTAGCTGTTAGTAAGTCTCAGAGAATAATTTGAACAACCAATTAAAAAAAATCCATAAAGACATGTTGTATGGCAAATTAAAAATGTTGTAATGAAGAACAATAACACAGCACTAATGGCGGTGACTACACTACTTCTCTGCATTATCCTGTCACTGGAGACAATTACTGGTCTACCAAAATTACAGTAAAAAGATCAAATTAAGCAATAGTTGTACCAGTTAGGGTACATGAACAACTCATTTGGTCACTCTGAAGGGGAGTGTTATGTAGTAGATCAAAGATATCAGACCAACAAGGCATGAAAGTGTTTGCTATAATTTTTGCTCTTATTGCAAGGCTTCTAAGTACAATTATGAGATGTCATCAATGAATTCCTATGTAAAAGAGTATTTATGCTAGTTACAGGACAATGCTCTTTTTTGTTCAGCATTGGGAATTCTGCTTGCATTGTTTCCTGCACTGGAGACATTCAGAAATGTGTCAGTGCTTCCAAGCATGTAATATCATTTTCACATGGACATGACCTTTCATTGTCAAAACTGCCTTTGAGTGTTGAGGCACATATGCACACATCATTTATTTATTTATTTTAATATTTTAACACTTCATTTTTTTAATTTTTTTTTTTTTAATAATACTTATAATTTCAGAAGAATAGCTAAATTCGGGATTAGGAGAATTCTTTGGTGCTTGAAGACCTAAGGAATGATGGTTCTGCTACAATATGTCTTGAGTGCAAGTGGTCTTGTAATACACTACATAAATGAGAACTCTAGTATCTTGAGATGGAGTGTCCTTGAGATCCAACTGTCAAAGTTAGGATCCACTTGAAAAATTTCATGGATATAATTTTTTGGCAATGCTTAAACTGGAGCACTTTTGCAATAAGAAACCTGTAAGTAACTGTTACTTTAACAAGGAGTTTCCAACTTGCTTTGGAGTGAGTTGCATCTCACCTTACTCTATCTGTGTAAAAAGTAGGTCTTGAAGCTAAGCTGCTCTTCTAGACTGATAAAAGAGAAACCATACTGATATAGGTGCCTCAAACCAGTAGAACAAATTTTGTATTGGAAGCTACCTCTCCCATAGAGTTCAAGATGACATCTTTAGTGGCAGAACAGACTGACAGTAAGCCATGGAGGCACAATTACAGACGCTCAGGTGAGAAAACCTTATTCTTCCCAAATCAGCTAGTGCTAATTTCCAACACAGAGAGAACTAGATAAGATTGTCTTCTATGCGCTCCATTTAGATCGCCCTCTTTTTTGATGAGGGAGCGTTACTGACTGCCTTCGATGGGCACAACAGGTTGCAGGCAGGCAGCTGACTATCAGAGAAATTATGCTGTTCATGTTCTAGCTGGATGGTGGCTACTAATTGGATGCTAGCGCAAATTACATCTTGACTGCCTGCAGCTGTGAATTTGCAATGCTGCATACTTTATATGCCCATTCAATCATATTCACTCAGATTCCTGTCCAATTTTTAACATTCACAAAAATCCAAGCACCAAGATTCCAAGAGTGAATGTGGGTGGCCTAAGTTCCCACATCACTGTCCCATGATACATTTGCTTATAAAAAACACTCCTAAAATCAGCTTTCAGAGGATATATATAATCTCACCTGTTTTAGGAACCTATTTCAGAATAGCTTGTGTATGTAACAGCTGCTCAGACTTTGTTCTCCATTAATAATGGATCTCTCCTTGGTTTTAAAAAATAGAAATATAAACTCTTTTTAACAAGTTATCAAATCCTGTTGTCCTTTACACTGTGCATTTATTTAATATAGTTATGCCACATGATACAAATTATAACTTGGTCTTCTTTCTCTATGTTAACATAAATCTGAATTTCCCCACTGGGTGTAATCATGCATGAGGATTTAGATGCACCAAGAGAACAAAGGCTAATAAAACACCACTCTATAGATGGAATATCTCATGTCTTTTATCTAATTTTCTTCCTTGTTCTTCCTCTGACTTCAGTGTTAGATGAGTTGGACCATTAGTTATTTTTATTATGCTGACAAATGCAGAGTGAAGTAGCGACACAAATTGGCATTGATTGAAGCATAAAACCCCTGCAAAGATGGAGACTTTACTTAGATAATGGCTAAAGCAGAGAAGAACATTGTCTATTGCTCTCCACGAAGACCAGGACATAGAGGACAGTTATCCTGCCTGCTCTACTAGGGCAGCAGAATTGATTTCACTCCAGTCTTCAACTCCAAGCCTGGCTAAATCTCTCAAGACTTGGTATATGTGTTATTTTCTTTTTCTTTTCTTTTTCTCCTTAATGATTGAAATGGGAAAAGGTCACTGTCACCTTTAATCACGCCAATGCTTTTGTTCTTTCAAGCCTGTGCTTCTAAGGGCTTGCTCATTCTCAAAAGCCATTCTCAAAAGGCTAGTGGTGAGGAATCTCAAAGATTCTCTGTTTTCATGCTTTCTAACGTTAATTCCCCAAATGTTACCAGTCACTGGTCTCCTTCATATTCACTGCTAGTCAAAGTACAGCTGCTGTTTCCGGTGCATTAAGAACTGGATTTTAAAGTCTGCAACCTTCCACTCTGCACAGAAGCTAAATTTGCGAAGAGTGAAAATGTCTCAGATACAGGGTTTATTGGTGCTGCACAAAAGCCACCACACATACTCCAGATGATGATTTCCATCTAAATCATGGCTTTGTGACACAAGTGGAATAGCTTGATCTGGCAAGTCACTTCCAGTTTTTAGGATGGCACTTTCCAAAGGCCTTGGAAACTCTCACTCTGTGCATGTGTGGCATTCTGGACTCCATTTCTCATTGCATACATTAATTTCATGCCCACAAAGGCAGATTTCAGAGCTGAGTATCACTTTCTATTGTCTCAGAATGATGATGAGTTTAGAAAACAGCCGGAGGTCTTGGGAGGACTTTCTGGAAAAGTAGCCACTTTACAGGATGGTCTGATGTTATTCAGCAGGAGAAAGTGAGTATTGGAAAATTCATGATTGCTTGTGTTCTTTTTATGAGCCAATGATCTACAGAAGTTTTTGTGTATGTGGTTATACAGCTTATAAGCATGGGCTTATATATGGCTGCCCATTCCCACCACTTGCAATCAGAGATGGTCCCCCAGGCGCTGCATGGACATGACCCCAAGTGCCTTGACCTCAGTGATGGATTTTCGCCTCAGGACAGCCCTGTGAAGAAGGACAAGATGAACCTCTTTATATTTAAATGGTTTTCACAGGGTCACAAAGCTATTAAATGTAGACGGGGAAGGGCGGGAGGGGTCTAGAATCTGGTCATCCTTTGTGTGACAGAAATCCACAGCAAATTCTGACTCCTCACTTGTCTCTTTGTCAGGGGACATGCCTGTGTGCCCTCCAGTTTCTTCTCCTCCAAAGCATAGTTTCAACTGCAACCTTCCCTCTTCCATATTGGAGTTTGGGTCTCTGTGGGCTCTGCAGGTCCCTTGAGCAGTTCCTTCAGCCCTTGGAAATAAGAGTGGCAGCTGCACTGACACATGTACAGCTCAGACCATGCAGCAAAACCAACAGTTTGATTAAGAAGGTCTGGCCTCAGGACTCAGCAGTGTTTTGGCAAGAAGCTGGGAGAGAAAAGATGGTCATCCAACTAATTATCACACAGATATGCTCCAGTATAGCTGACCGGCCAGGCACAGGAAAACAAACCTCCTTATGGCACCAGTTCCTCAGTTAAAGCCCTTAAAATCCACTTGCAATGTCTGCCTCTCCCTTCCCCTTTTCTCTCTTTCCTCTGACTTTCTGCTTATTTCTCTCTCACTAGTAGTAAGTGCAACTTGTGCAAATAGCCAAGGAGCCCATGCCCTCTCACTTTTCTCCCTGTGATTCATTATTATTAATAACTGGGATATTTTTGGCTTTCGCTCATCAGTCAGCTTGTACCAAATAAGCAGCCTGCCTTTCAGCATTGCCAATCAAGCCTTTCGTTCTGCTTATCAGAGCAGAATGCCTCGTCCTGTTAGCAGCTCCTCTGCCGTCCTGCTGCTGCCCTTACCCTTACCTAAAGCATACATTTGGACTTGAACGTATGCATGTGTGCCTATATGGAGAGGGACAACAAATACAGGAGCAGCTCACATTTTTGAGAGCCTCCTCTTTTGGAGACAGCAACAAAGACTGCTGTGACTGCAGCACGGAGAGTAATAAACACGCTCCATATGGTGCCTGCCTTTTGACAGAGCACTCCTTGGCTTGGGGAGTCCTGGGACTGCTGTGGCAATTTTCAGTGTGCTTTACAGTGGGTTTGTTTTCATTTCAAGTTTGAAAATCTATGCAGCTCAGAGGGGGCGGAGGGTGGCTGTTAAAATGACATAAATAGTGGTACCAAACCAGATGGGAAAAGCAGGATAGAGAAGGGAAAACAAACAGGATGATAAAAGTTAACCTTATAAAGACGTACAATTTTATCCTTGCTGGTTTTTTTGGTGTCTTTTCTTCTTTTTTTTTTTCTTAATGAACTGTGAGAGGTATCTTTTCTACTGGGTGAGTTTTAACGCTAAAGCTCTATGTGGATGGTGGTGGAGCACTGGAACAGGTTGCCCAGGGAGGTGGTTGAGGCCCCTTCCATGGAGATATTCAAGGAGAGGCTCGACGAGGCCCTGGGCAACCTGGTCTAGTTGGGGGTGTCCCTGCTGACTGCGGGGAGGTCGGACTAGATGACCCTTGGAGGTCCCTTCCGGCCTGGGCAATTCTATGATTCTATGATTCTTTGTGCATGTCAACAGCTCATAGGACATGGGCTATGTGTGGGTTAAGTTGCTTGGCTCATCGATTGGTAAAGGATTATAATGCTGATGCTTTAATAAGTTGGCCAACTACTGATGCACAACAATCAGTCAAGCAAATACCACTAATTTAACCAAGATACCACTAACAGAAGCAAGTTGTAAACTCCTCAGTTGCTCCCAAATCATACGGGACAGTGAGGCACAGCAGAAAACCAGCTAACAGAGTAGGATACTAGTATTAGCTAAGTCTTGAGCAAATATCACGTATCTCTGTGTGGCTGACCACCACTTGGGCCAGAGGCCCACAGGAAACTCTGCAGTGCAAAGCAAAAGGTTGTGATCAAACACTGGGAGTGGCAATGATCTCGATGGATTTACTCTGGGAATTAATTTGGTCTTAACTGCACTTGCAGGTTCTCAGGACAGAGAACTGGAAAAATTTGTGGTGTCACTTAATCCATACCTTTTCTTTCCACTTTAAGAGCATCCATTTCTGCTTCTTGTGCTTTTGCCTGCACAACTTTAAGTGGCTAAGTGATGGGGACTCAGACCATTATTTCATGGCCCAGCACACCTCCGAGCACAGAGTGTGTGCTGTCACAAGTTACTGTGCATCACTGAACTGCAATAATTTGCCATGTGAAATAATGTGACTTCAGTTAATCCTCTTTCCCTGTGAGCAAAGCTAAATCAATTTGCTGTACATTTGCCTTGGGCTGAGGGTGTACATGGGTACCATGACGATGGTTTGGACGCAGTGTGCCAGCTTGTTAAGCCATGATAGTTCTGTCACCTTACAATCATCATTATGGTCAGTTTTGTTTTAAAATTTAACATAATTTATCATTTCATGTGATTTAATATTTATTTCTAAAATTTAACATCCACCTGCTGACATCAAAAAAATGTAAGGTTCAAGTTCCTCTTTCCAACCTGCCATCTCAGTCCAGCTTTCCTGTACATCCCCCATACTGGATTGCAGACACCACAACCAGTCCCTTTTGATAAGAAATAGTGTCTGCAGAGAGTCCCACATCAGTAAGTCCCAGTGAGGACCTGGCCCCCTTTTTGGCCACTCTCCTCTCTTTCCTATTTTTTCTAAAAGATGGCAGCGATAATACTTTCCTTCTCCTGAGGCTGTTCTTCTCCCGTCCCTCCTTTGCAACTTCCCCTTCTTATTTCTAATCTTTTTTTTTTTTTTTTTTTTTAATCCTTTATCTTCTTATCCTAACACTGAAGAACATGTGCAGAAGCACAGGAGAGGGCCTTGCCCCACCTCACTGCTCTGCTCAGTGAAGTGTGGTAAGTTGGCAACCTCTCCAGCAAGCAGAGTGGAACATTTAAATATCGAGGAGGCAAAGGTGAAAGGTCCTCAAAGCTAATAGAAATGGCAGCCTGTGAGGAAAAAGTACAGCCTCACTATGTGCTTTTCTTGTATATTGCTCAAGCTAGGGCAGCAGCATTAAATTTTATTAGATGCTTTGTTCAGAATTTTCCTCTTAATATCATTGAGGTAAAACCAAGTATCATGACAACATATTTCTCAGTAGCTCTTTGCAGAGATTGCATCTTGATGGAGGTCAAAAGCAAATGTACTTTGTCTCAGGTTATTTTTAATTTTCACTCTGTTTGTTTCAGTTTTGGTGTTTGGTTTTTTTTGTTTTTGTTTTTGGTTTGGTTTTTTTTTGTTGTTGTTGTTGTTGTTTTTGTTTTTGTCTTTTTTCCCAAATAGGCTTGAGATCATAAAACTTCCTCCTACACTGGTGAGCTTAATGTATTTGCAACCGAAAATCTCCCCATCACTCTCCACACATCAGCCTGCCAATTCAGATCCCTTTGCAGCACTTTCAGTCACTCGCTAAAATGTTCTGTTACTTCATATGCAAGCTGGCAGCTACAAGAGAGTGGTGTGTCTGATGCCAATCTTGTTCTAAGCCTTGCACTCGCAGTTTATCTTGTCTGTAGACCTACGCTGACATTTGCAGAAGGTCATTAATCATAGGCAAAGGCAGTTTAAAAATGACAGGAAGACATTGAATATTATTCTGATTAGTTTTGGATCACAATCCTTGTGCCCACCTTCATTCTGCTCCCAAGAAAGAGTCAGGAACTCGCAATATGGCCTGTCTTGTGCCTTAAATTTGTGTTTAAGGCGAAGATAAGGAAACCTGTGGGAGGTGATGGTCTCCTGTGGAGTGGGGGTGGCTGCCTGAAATTCCAGCACATCCAGATTTGACTTAATTTGAGAATAATATCTAAAAAAAATATGACAATGTTCATGTAAGTTGAACTACTACCTAGTGTAACTGAATTACTAACAGCCATATAAGTTTCAATGACAGTCAGGCAAGTCTGTATGTCATGGCAGGTCTACATAGGTCATTCTTTGCCTGGGAGGTCATTGGTGATGTCCAGAAAAATCCTGTGAAGTCACAGTACCAGGTGCACGAAGTGCTTTATCACATCCAGAGAGTAGAGTGACAAATTTACATTTGAGTGTGCCAAGGTGTCACACTGCAAGCAGGGTGTTACCTTGGTGTGATAGGCCTATAAAATTATGTTTTATATGTGAAAGTCGAAGACGGAATGGGTGTCAATACACAGCTACCTGCCCATCTTGGTGGCTAGGTCCTGCTGCTGTAAATCAGGGGCCAGATCCAGATGCAGCATATTTATGGAACTGATTCATCCCAGCTGAAGGTTAGACAGGTCTCCTCTACCTCCACTGAGGACTAGCTCCCTTGCATCATCCCATAAAGTGAAAAATAGTTCCACAAGAAAGGAAGGATGATAGTCTCAAATCCCTCAACCATTACCTGAAATCTCCCTGCATCCCCAAGAGACAGTAAAATACAGATTTCACCAGCCTGTAGTATCTTTATTGAAAGTTCTTTGTGCATCAGGGATGAGGAAAGGAATGATGCATCTTACACATGGTAGCATGTTGCAGTCCCCTGAGGCTTGAACAGAACATGGACCATCTGGATTTCTGTAATGTGAAGTTCAATTAAAATGTTTTGATGTTAACCACATGCAATTTTCGAGGATATAATTTTTTTCTCTCCAGCTTTCCATCCTCTCTATTCTATTAAAACCAAAAATGAGAGAGAGGAAGTGAATATAAATATTTCACATGAAAATCCATATGGCTTCAATTGTGATATTAATATGAATTTTAGGTTTGGGGTTTTTTTTTAATAAAAAAAAAAAGCAATTGAAGTATGATTGTTGCCCTAATGAGCTAGGAGGATAAGCTTTGGAAATAGGATTGACTTTCTAGACCTCTGATTGAAGACTAACATGCAGAAGAAAACTTATTGTCTTTGGACAAACCTCTGCAGATGAGACTGCAAACATTTATTCCCCTGGGATCAACCCTTTCAACTAACAGCTGTTTGTGTGTGCAAAGCCATTTGAATGGGGATTACTTGGATTACTTCCATGGTATCACTGCACGACAGATCCCACTATTGTGTTAAACAAAGTCCTAGCTCTTTAAGTAAAAGGATACGCAAAAGACAAAGTGAGGTGATCTCAGTTTAATTAATTCAGTCCAGGTTTACCGACCCAGTCCTGTGACTGTGCATTGCTCACCCCATAGATCAAGTAGACAATTCGGATGCACTGTTAGAGCATGCTGAACTTTGGATGTACTGTGTGATTTTACTGCATGCAAGCTAGAACGATTTTAAGAGCCAAATCCCCATCTCACATAAATTGGCATGATGTTATAAATTGTTTGATAGTTTAATGCTTTGAAATCGCCTTCTTTATATTCCTGAAAAAGGACAGCAGTCACATTCATGCAGAACTTGATTCTGTTATTCAGTTCATTGTTGTTAACTGGGACAAACCTCAGTCTTACCCAGTGTGGGACTGGATTTAATTTCATTGTAAAGTAGGGTGGAGAAACAGATCAGCAACCTGTTTTGAATCTAGCTCAAGCTGATACTCTGCCAATTTTTTCCCTGATCCAAAACATCTCTAGCAGAGCTCTTTTTGGCATTCCATGTTTGCTTGGGAATATCTCCACATCTTTTCTCTCTGGATTTCTGGTCAGATCTGCCAACTTCAAAATTTTCAGTGATTTGATGGGTGCCAACAGAGCATTGTAAAATAAATAAATCAATACGTATGGTAGCTGATTTCCCTGGAGTACAGAGCCCCAGCTTCATCTTTGAGAGAAACAATACAGTTCCCTTATAATTAAACGTAAGTTACATTGCTCACAACACAACTTTTGAAATGTGTTTAAAAATGGATTCTGTGGGAAGTCTTTAAAGCTTAGTTAAAGCAGATGAGTTTGGCTACTGAAAGAAAGAGGATTATTCATGTGCTTACAGATAAATGCTTGCATAAATGCTAGAAAGATTGAAGTCTGGGAGGTTACATTAAAATGAAAAAAAAAAGTAACATATTTCACCTATTTATTTTTGTTTTACAAACATTTTATGCCAAGATAATAAGCACACACTAAAAAACTGTAGTGCTTGAGTCAAAGTATATGTGATTATTTATATTGTCTTTCACAGGCTCTTTAATTACTCCAAATAGTGCTAGGGTGTGGGTAATTCTTGATTTAAATTCTCAGTCTAAAGAACCTTGGAAAACTGCAGTTTGAATCCCACATGTTCTACATTCGTCAAGAAAATGAAGCCAAGAAATGTGGCCTTCCCAGGCAACATCTGGGATATTTTTTTTTTTATTTATGTTGATTGATCTTGGACTATTACAGAAGATCCAGATTTAATCAAGCTACACAGAACGCTATATTATAATAGAAAAACACCTGCAAACATTTGATCACTCAGAAAATGTCAGAACTCACTGGGAAGATAAAAAAAAAATAAATCTACCAGTGAAGAAGATTATACCTCAGAAACTTTCCAGAAGCTGCTCCTACCATCACAGTCCAAGAGGGTAGTCTTTTTGGGCTAGAGCTTGCAGTGGTTTGGTTCCAAATTAGCCAGATTGCTTAGATGTTATTTAGACTGAACTTATAATTGCAAAAATACTACTAGCTTTTTCTCCAGAAGAGTGGTCGTTGTATGGAGGCTTACCATGCTCAGGTGCATGAAGTACCAGGCATTCATTTACAAATGCATACACAGAGATGGTATTTGGCATGTTGGGGTTTTGCGTCTGACTACACGAGGCCTCTTCTCTAGCTGCTGCCATAAGCAGATTCTTCTGAAGCTTGTGGGGAGAGCACCTGGAGGAAGGACTCCCTCACTCCCTCATAAAGGTCATTGCATACACAAGGAAAAGAGTACGAAGTTTTGACTTTTTCTCTGCTTCAGATGTCACAGCAGCTGCTTTGAGGCTGTTCTATCCTCTGAAGGAACATTCTGTCTCAGCAAGTGAAGAAAGGAAAGAGAGATCCTACACCATTATAATTACTTGAGCAAAAATAAACACACATATGGTGTGACATTTTCCTAATTCTCCGATCTTATTTGGAAGTAAATGTATTAATTAAAGGGGGGAGGAGTAAAGGGAAAAACAAACAACAGTCCCTGAGTCATGAGAACATGACAAGCTGTCCTTTGAAAATGTTATTTTTATTTTTCAGTGACACCGGCGTTAATTTATTAGGTGTTATAGTGTGTGCTTACTTATTTGTTGTTAAAAAGCAATAATTTTCTTCCTCATCCGCTTTTTCTGTTTTATGTTTCAGTTTTGTTTATTTTTATATACAGTGCTGAGCTGAGAAGAAAGTTCACCCCCAGATAAAGGGCTAAATCAACATCTTTTTGTCCTTGAAGCTCTCAAAAGCTGATGTTAAACTTTCCCTGGTCCCATAAAAGATATGATTCAGCTTTGGAGGGCAGGGTAGATTATTTGAAATTCTCTTTGATTCTCTTTGATGGTGATATTCTCTTTTTATTTAAGCTGTGCTGCCCTTGTGCTTAGGCTTTAAATGAAAACATCTTTGACAATTGTCTTCAAGAATTACTGGAAGAAAAGAAGAGGACAGTCTAAAAATGACCATTCCAACAAATATTCACAGTGTTGATGCCACAGCAGTGATTAAGCAGAATCAAATCTTTAAAGAATGAAAAACTATTACATAGGAAAAGTAAAAAGAGAAATGGCTAAAAATCACATGCGTCTTCCCAACAGAGTGTATAAACTTAAGAATGGATGTAGCAGGCACTCAAGGAGGACCCCTGGGGTTTTCTTATTGCTGCTGTTTTTCACTTGCTCATCTTTCTAGTTCTATGGAATTGGAAAGCCATATGCCAACCCAGGGAAAATACGAAGCTTTTACCGTCTAGCTCCTTTTATATTTGCAGGCTTTTATAATTGTGTTCATAACATAGGTCCACAATATTAAAATGAAAACCTTTTAAAAGAACACACTATTTGTTTGTTTGGGTACTTTTCTATGGTACTTTTCAACGGTACTTTTCAACTTTGCACTGTGCAGTTTTTCCTTGTAGAAATATTTTAATTCCCCAGAAATTTAAACCTCTTCAATTTTATATTTTATGTTTTCTACTTTGCCTCTCCATTTCCACCTCCTTCTCCTCTCCTTTCTCAGAAGAAAAAGAAGGAAAAAAAATTAAACCTAGAGATGCTGGAGGGAAAAACAAAATGCTGAAAAGCTTTTTTGTTCTTTATTTAAACATGAAACCTCATTAGTAAATAATTACTTTCTCATACAGAATTTTCCCTATAGGAAAGCACAACTTTTAGTTGAAAAAGATTTTAAATGCAAACTTTAATCAGTTCTTGCAAAACCCACCACTTTTCAATCTAAAAGAATGTTTGTTTTATTTCCATTCTGTTGTAATTTCAGAAAATGTACTAACTATAAGGCATCATGAAATAAATCATTATATATTCCAGTCAATTATATGTTGTAATAAAAACCCTGTAAGTGTTTTGAATCATGGCTCTTGTTGTGTTCTTTCAGAAGATCTCTCAAACTTCTTGTCTAATCTATGGAGCTGTTCACTCCAAGCTCAGTTTTCAATCTATTCACTGTTGCAGAAGCCATCTGGTTTTCAACTGATTCTTTCTCATAAGCTCAGTTTCTTTCTGCTTCTGACAAGCTTAAACATATAAAGACTTTTTAAAGTATAGAGTTGGGCTGGTTAAAATACAATGCATGTTCTCTATGGAAAAAAATAATAATAAAAAAATTTTCATATTTTCATCAGTTTGTTCCCCTGTCCCTTTTTTAAAAATCAAACAAAAAAGTTTGTTATTCATTTGAATTCCCTCCTCCCCCCCTTTTTTTTTTCTGTTATTTTTATTTTTTTTGCCCATAGAACAAAGAGGGAATAGCAAGGGCTAAGGATGTGTAAAGGAACAGATCACTTGTATGAGCAGTTGTCAGCAGGGAAAGGAGAAACTGCTTTATTTTCGCCTGTAATTGAAACTTCAACTCATGGCACTATCGGTGTGGGGTTATTAGGTTGAGGTGATTCAGACTTGCTGTCCAATTTGACCTGTTGCCATAGGGTTAGAAGTAATATGTATAAAAACCCCACAGGACACTGATAGATTGAGAGCTGGAAATGTTAACTTGATTGGAACTCATAGCTCTGATATGACAGATAGCATCAAGTCCAGAGAGGAAAAATGTTGCTCGGTCAAAATGCCTGCTGTTCTAGCTCTGGATTTACTCTCCTTTAGGAAATGAGGTTCACAAGGACTTCTCTATTTAAAATATAAGCTTCTCACCTCAGGAGGCTGATCATACCTTATTGTATGCTTTTAAGGTTCTCAGTACCTCAAAACAGTTTTTTTTCTGGATTAAAAACTAAAAATTGACTAAACAACAAAAGGAAAACAAATGGCAATGCCAAGTATGACAAATGAGTTGCATAACAGTAAAAATGAATAGCTTTCCCATTAGGTAGGCCCATTATAAACTGCATCCTCTAGTTGATTTTACTGGACTTTGAAATTTCCCCTTAGATGGTTTAAGATTAATTAAGGCAATACTAAAAACCTGTTAGCTCTTTGGTATGAATAATTATCATGGCTACCAAATTAAGCCACTGAAAAAGAATTAATCATCTCTAGTTCAGTTCCTTTTCCCCAGCAATTGGCTTTGTTATGAATGAAGTTCATCTGTATCATTGACCTACTCTTCTCAGTGGTAATGAAGTTTCCTTTGTTCAGACTATCAGATTTCTAAAATTCAATGAGAAACAGTATGTTAAAATTACAGAAAGATTGATTTGTGAAGTTTTCTGGAGGTGGTGAATCCAGCTTCAGTCGAATACCATCAATCATATGTAGACAGAGCTTATACATGTTTCTTTCAAAAGACAATGAGACTTTCCAAAAAGCAACCATAACAACACTTAATCTGAGGGTCAAATCCACAACAGAAAGCTGAATAACCTGAGTCTCTCAAGGAACAAGCACTTTAAAAGTCACAGCATTGAATACTTGAATCAATAGACATATCTACATATTTTGTTGTGCTACCTGTAAGATAGAAAAATCTCATGCTATCCAGATACAAAGTGACTTGTCCTTAAAATTTCTCACTAGGAATTTTATTCAGTCAGATTGGCTAAAAAATTTTCTAAGCCCACTACTGAGAAAAAAACTTCTGTCAAGAGGCTTTAGTAATATTTGTGGTAGCAGCCTTGGTGAGAAAACTGTCCTGTCTTGTCTTTTAATGTAATGCACATTCAGCAAATGAAAAAAAGTAGGCTTCATCAGGAAGCTATATCTTCATCTGTAGTATTTGAGCTTTTTATAAATCCTGACATGGCTTTTTACTCTCTTCAGGATCTATGTTAACTTGAGAAATAATAATACTAATATTCTTGTTAGACATATAAACATGCGTTCACTTCAGATATTACAACTTAAGTGGTCCATAAGGTGTCCTTCAACAATGAGTTGCATATCTGGATTGCCTAATAGTTTAAAGGAAAGATAACGGATCTATGAAATGTCAGGTAATAGATCTGACTAATCATACTAGTATAATAAGGACAAATCTTATTCTGGAATGTGTTCATAGGAGAACCTCATGTCAGGTCTTAGATGTTATCTTTTCCTGTGAACTCCCCTTTAAACAAAACCAGATTGACTGCAACTAGACTGCTGTATCCAGTTTTTGTGTGTACTGCTTAAGAACTTGAACAAGAACTTTGCCAAATATCACGTATAAGGGATTCTTGAAGCATTTATGTTACTGTAAGATGAAAATTACTTAGGTTCTACCTTATACAGTAGGTAGAACAGCAATCTTCTGATATGTATAGCTTTAAATAAAAAGCAGACGAGTTTTTGCGATGTCCAGTGCAAGGTAGGAAGAGAAAGATTAGGACTACATTCCAGTAAAAAGGCGTGAGGAGAGGTTCACTGAATATTCAGAGACCTTTTCTAACAATAGTGGTGATGCAGCACAAAAATAGGCTGCTTGGGCGATTGTTATATAGTCTTCATAGAGGTCTTTTTAATCAGTTTAAACAGACACCTGTCAGAGGTAGTTTAAATATCATTATCATGTCCAGAACAGAGTATGATTTAGACAGACACATGGAGATGCTTCCAGAGTAAACAATCTTTTTTTTTTTTTTTAGGCTGAGCCAAGACTGTCTCGGCATTTTTAGGCTGCCTCCTGCCAAGGATGTCTTATTAGAAAGTGAGGCCACTTCCCAATTGCCTGCATGGTTTACAAAATATTTCATAGAAACATAGAATCATATAATGGTTTGGAAGGGACCTTAAAGATCATCTAGTTCCAACCCCAATGCCATGGGCAGGGACACCTCCCACTAGACCAGGCTGCTCAAAGCCCCATCCAGCCTGGCCTTGAACACTTCCAGGGATGGGGCATCCACAATTTCTCTGGGCAACCTGTTCCAGTACTTCAACACCCTCATATTGAAGAATTTCTTCCTTATATCTAATCTAAATCTACCCTCTTTCAGTTTAAAACCATTACATCCTATCACTACACTCTCTGAAAAGAGTTCCTCCCCATCTCTCCTGCAGGTCCCCTTTAGGTACTGGGAAGGCTGCTAAACGGTCTCCCTGGAGCCTTCTCTTCTCCAGGCTGAACAACCCAAACTCTCTCAGCCTGTCTTTGTAGGAGAGATGCTCCAGCCCTCTGATCATTTTCATGGCCCTCGTCTGGACCTGCTCCAACAGTCCATGTCCAGTTCTTATGTTGGGGGGCCCAGAGCTGGACGCAATACTCCAGGTGGGGTCTCATCATTTCTGAAATTATATGGAGCCTTACATTTCAAAAAACGCACTTTCCATAAAGAGAGCCATGACCACCTCCCTTTCTCTGTTGTGTGCCATATGCATTACTATACTGCCTGGGAGCTCAAAGAGGGACTTGGACTGAAAAGACTTCCAGAATTAACATACATCTCACATTGAGATCCAGGTTGCTACAGAACCAGAGCCAGCTGGTTTGAAGCCAGAATGGTGATGTTTCCATAAGTTTCTGCCTGGAAACTGCTGGAGCTTTCTGACTTCCCTGCTCTGAGCACCTTGAGAGCTGTCATGCTCTTTCCTTATACTAAGCAGAAGCTTTGCTCTCTCTGATACAAATCTCAGCTTTCTTGTTTAGTTATATAAAATCTTATCATAAATGTTCAGAAAATATGTTGCTGGAATGAGGGGAAAAGTAACCATCTCTGATGTGGCATTCTTCAAAGAATAAGCTGCTTTTTAATTAACCCTAAGGAGTTTTAACAAGACAAGCCAATTTGTCTATGCTACCATGAGAGTCTTGTTTCCATAGGACACTTTGGGTGGCAGATAATAGGTCAGACTTATTTTAATTAACTTTGGGTAACTAAAAAAGACAGACATTTCTATCTTATCCGTCATCTCTAATCTTAGCATCTTTCTCAAACAGATTTGAATAATAATAACACAGTAATATCTTTAATTCTATTCATTAGATGTCCACGAAGGAGGGAAATAAAAAAATAAAAGAATAAAGGAATTAGGTTTCTTGTAGCCTACAAAGAGCATTTTAGTCCTTTATAATACCTGGTTTAATCTGCTCTCAATTAAATAAAAAATGTTGAAAATATTTTTTCTGAAATGCAATTAATTTGAGATTAAACCTATTTTTGTTCTTAACACCTTAGCATTTGGGGAGCATGCACTGTGTGATCAGTACAGGATAGAGTGAGGCATGTAAGGCTCTCAGCAGTGGCGGGTGGATATTAGTAAAAGGGCAAGGAGATAGGCACTTAAACCTAGGGAGATGGAAGAAAAGTCACCCTGTTCTCTGTTTTGCTGTTAATTCCCAGCCAAATGTTACAGCCGTACAAGTTCTGGGACAGGGAATTTCTTTTCCTTCCTGGTGTATGACATTTAACATGATGGTATTCTGACCTGCACATGAAGCTCTCAGGTCTACTGCTGCTGCCATTGCACTAGACTTTTTTTCCAGCATAATGTTAACTATATCCCTGAAACATAGAGCTTGCGCAACAGCAGTGTACGTTATCATTAGGGGAAACACCGTGTGCTGCGGCTGCCACAACACAGGGTAAAATCATCAAGTGAGACTACTGTAAGAAAAAGCTTTCTTAGCAGTTTCCAGCATGAGCCACCAATGTGGAGATGCTCTGAGTCCTCCCAGCATCTTTCGTCCCAGCTCCAGCAGGTGCGTTTTGGAAAATAAATTCGTCTGGGTCTAGATTTACCAGATTGAATTCCAAGTCTGCACACTGGAGATGTAGGGGTCTTCCATGTAAGGGTCATCTGATCAAGAAACAATTTCTCAATGACTAATTAGCTTACTAACAAGAGCTTATTGTAAGTTATTTCACGTGAACTCTTTGCTGTACTGTTGGGGTGTACTGGATTAAGCCAAGATGAGTGTTTGCTATACAGTGATTATCTTATTTTTCTCATTATGTTAACATTCGTACACCCCGTCATACAACATTCATACACATTTCTTCAACAGCCTGTTTGAATCCAGAATCTTTTTTCCATTGTTACCTGACAGTCTCAGCATTTGTTATTTCTCACCTTTAAAATTGCACCCTACTCGTATAGTTGTAGATATGTTCCATTCATATGAAACTCTTTTTTCCTCCTTTATGAAAAAAAGAAAGAAATTTTAAGAAACACTTGAGTCTCATTGCTTGAGTTATTCATGTTTTCTCTAGTAATTTATCTACTAGCTCTGTGATTTTCTTCTCGCCGTATCTTTAGTTTGTACTTTTGGTAATACATAAACAATTCCACAAGTAATAAAGAAACAATCAGTTGGCTGAGTGCTTTACTTAGGAAAAAACCCACAAACACTGCAAATATGTCCTTTCCAATAAACTGAGACAATTGGAGCTGGGTGCAACTCTGACACAGAGGTGAACACAGCACTGTGGGCTTACTTCTAATTTTCACATGATACAAATCATGTGGCACAGTGGGCCTTTCCTTCCACTGGTTTATCTAACCCCTTGCCCCACTTCTTCCCGTCAGAAATCACAGGAATTAGAGAAGTGGTCTCTGCTGTTGAACCCAGATGATGAAAAATAAACATATAAATCAGTGCTTAGTGGTTTTGGGACTGAGACTTTTGAAGTCAGAGGAAAGACTTGAATTCATTTCAGCTCATTCTTGAGGGGCTGCCAGCCTCATTTCCTCAAGTGACAATAGATGCTCGAGCATTCCTTTGCATGAGCACAAGATCTAAGTGCAGAAATGGTGATTTCAATGCATGTTTTATGTACCTCAGTCTGGTCCCTGGCCCTGTTCCAGTTTCCATGTAAGCACTGGGAATTTTCTCGCCAAATTTGCAGAAAAGCTGGCTTAGGTTTTTAAGGAGCTAAAATAGTTACTTCAACATGTGAGGGTCTGACCCTGAACCCACATCCATTTGGTCCAAGATAGTTGTGGTTGTGGGATCAACAACCAAAGTATGGCTTATTTTTTACGTGCTTTATTTTTAATGCTAAGGGATGAAACAAAAAAAGTACAGAGACCGTAGTCAGTAAAAGGCCTGAACTGCAGAAGCAGTACTGTGTCACCTTTACATATGGAGACATAATAGAGACCGTTTTAATTATTTAGTTCATAAATCCACCACCCTTGACATTGCAGTCAACATTTTAATTTCGCATGAAATACGGTGCAATTATGACCTACTGAAAGAAGTGACAGCACTGTTTATGTCACTCAGTAGAGAATTAGAATCAGATGAAAGAATTACTGTGGCTTTATTTTGTTTATAAAGAAAATTATGTTTGTGCCTTCTCTCACACACTGGGTATCTGACAGGCAGCTCATGACAGTTACAATCCCATGAAGTAACTTGGAGTTATTAAGATAATTTCTCAAACCTGCTTCCATAAGGCATATGCTAAACTTTTCCCCACCTTTTTTTTTTTTTAATTTTAACATGCCTTTGGGTGGAAAGTAGAATGAAAAAATGATAATATAGGTACTTCAAGCCAAATCTGACACTGCTTGGGGACACCCTCCATCAAATTCTGGGTACAACACTTTCAGTTATCTAGAGTTTTAGGTAGAGGTTTTTGATCATTTGTAAAAGGAAAAAAATATCCATCAAACTGAAGCAATCACAAAAATGTGAACCAATAAAAATGGTAAACCTTCCTACAAACCTGTTTGAAGCTGGGCCCTTGAAATGATCAGTCATAGCAGCATGGGGGTGTGCGACCAGCGCTTGACCAGAGCCAGAGATGTTCCTGAGCACGCTGAGTACATGCTGATATTACTTCCCATTTTGGATCTGGCTGATTTATTGCTACTTGCAGGAACCATGTGAGATGTTTCCCTCATCTCCTCTGATAAAATAGGATCTCCCTTCTACTTGTCCTTTGCTGCACCTGCTCCAGTTTGAAGTCCTTGAGCACTGAGGATGGGAAAGCTACACATTGATCCAGAGGACTTATTATTATTATGCATTGTATTATAATGCATATATTGTTATAGAGATGCTTTATCCAATACTGATCACCCAAGTGCTTTGCTTGGAGCTCCATTTCTATTTTCACCCGTTACTCACTGCCTGGTAGACTCCCATCCAAGACATGACGGTCTTTGTCATAGAATTGAGGCTGCCCCTGCTTGTAACATAAATGTCTTGGGTATTGTAGACAAATTTTCCTAGCTTTTTTGATACAGGCCTAGAAATCAGGAATCCCAGAGAACCAACATAATTTTACATTGATTTTCTTTTTATACTTGAACAGTATCTGCTCAATGACTGTTCATCAAAGGTTTTTTGAGCAATTTGAACAGTTCTCCATGGTTCATTTACTTAACTTTTCTTTATCACAGTTTTTCTACCTGTTAATTTACAAAAAGAAACAGGCAAATAAAAAGCCAGCAGTACAGCCTGACAGTCAAAGATTATCCTGGTTTTAGTCTGGGATTTGGGAGATGTAGTATCTGGCCTCTGTTTCCCTCCCCACAGTGCTGGGGAGACAACAAACTTCTTAAACATTCAGAATTCACATGCTAATATGGACTTGCAGAAACACCTTTTTAATCATCTCTATTTTAACATCTTTTTAAACATTATCAGTTAGTTTTAATCATTTAATGTTTTCAGAAGTTGTTTTTCTGTGGATCTTGGTATTTCTTTTCAGTATTTCTGAGTGTCTTTGGCTGAATTGTACCCCTTTTAACTCTCTGAACACATAGCTCTGAGCTGTGAAGGAGTCATAGCAAAGATAAAGTAGCAGGATGAAGCTAAGAGGTATAGAGCCCAGCATACATATCAATTGATGTGTTTTTAATGTACCTCATTGAAATTCAAATTTCGGATCTAGGCAAAAAATTACCTGATGTGCAAGATCAGAGGTGTTCATTGTAAAGATGACCTCTGTGTTGTTTAAAATAGAAAAAATCACACACATGTGATGAAAGAAATTGTCCCTTAGAGATGCAATCTGTGAAGAACTCCAAATGACCTAATTAGTAATCTCTTCTAAGAGTATGCTGCCTGAAGGCGGTAAGGAACCTTAATACTTCACACCCAAACTGTGCGTGTTTATCATCTGGGAAAGATGAACTGTATTCTGGAGAGGTAGGATGAAAAATAATGATATGAAAGGAAACTCTGGAAACACATGTAGACATATTTTTTAACTGAGTTTACATAAGCTCCTTTTATGGCAGCTGTTCTGTGATATCCAGCACACTATCAGCTGCTGGATACATCCTGGCAAACTGAACATCAAGCCTGTTAACTGTAGAATTTCCTTTTTACATTGACATTTCTCTCATACACCACTGGGATAGTTTTTCATTATGTATGAATTTTTTTTTCTTAAAGCACAGGTGAGATTATGGTACTGACAGCTACCCTGAACAGTCGTCTGAAAATGTTTTACTGTTACTACATTATCATAGTTACTTTAAAAAAAAATAATAATCCCATTAACCTCATTAAAACGTCTACTGATGTATGGCTGTATTTTCTGGCTATGAACTGCAAGGCAAGCCTATGTTGTACTAATGAGTCCTTTGAATGCTGAAGTTGTACAGTAGGTACCCCCCTGTGCCTCTTGCAGAATTTCTCCAAGAAATCTTCATTTTTAATCCCATCTCCTTAGATACTTGGTTGTCTCATTTAATAAGCTGTTATGAAGCTTAACAAAAAATTCTTTCCTCCATAAAACAGATGTAGAGTTATGTTATTCCTTGTTGAATGTAAAAATTTTCTTTAAGGCTTCATTCTGTGCACTTCACCTCACATTTGTGGCAAATATTCCCTTGGACAGATAAAATGAGTTGGAAAATTTGTACTTTTTGATTTACTTGAAGCCTGCCAGAAGGTAGAATTTGCAATAGCACATCCTCCTGTAATACATTTCTTGGGAACGACATGCCTTCTCATCATTCACCTGCACTTTTAAAAAATTAATTGAGTGCAGTTGAAAAGCCTTAGCTTAGCATCTTTGGAAACAAACATCATGTATCTACCCACAGAAAGAGGTCTGCCCTAGGCAAAGCAATCCCAGTGACTTTTTGAGTGCACGTTTTTAGAGATGCCTGTTAGGCTCCTTCCCACATAAAATTGCTACTTTTGTGGCCTTAATTCACCATCCAGTGATACCATGGGAATCCTTCCACCCTGCTTTAAGAGGTATTTTGCCAAGAAAGGTTGGACCAGATGATTCCTTCCAACCTGGTATTCTATGATTCTATGAAGCTGTAGGAGTTTATCTTTATTCCTTTAGAAAGCGGTGGCTTCCAAGGTTAGAGGTTCTTGCTGGGGGAATTTATTTGGCAGAAGTTTTTTCAAGTCCTGAGTATTGAATAAAGGCAGCACACAAAACAGTCTGATAGAGACTGGAGCCAGAGCAGGTTAATGCAATACGGCTCAGAGACAGTAGAAGTATGATGGCCATAGCACAGGTCTGCACACTTTCAGACTGAAGTTGCATGATGGGACTGGCACACAATCTGGAAGTCGAAGTCTTTGGAGAAGAGAGACCAAAGAAGCATACGTCAGTTATCAGTGTGATCACATTTCAAAATGATCTCACTGACATGTTTTCCACAGACCACTCCAGAAGGTAGAATTTAAATATTGGGTAGTGTATGGGTCTCGATGGGTGAGGAGAGAAAGGAAGCTTTTCCTAAAGAAGGCCGATACAATGATTTTATTTTTTCAATGAAGGGTAAACTGATCAGTCCTACTGGAAAGAAGCACAACATGCTTTCTGTGTTGCTTCCTGAGAGGAAGCTTATTTCCTAATTCCCATGCTGCCTGGCTCCCTGGGAAGCAGGGGAAATCAGTGAACACCACCTGGCACACCGAACAGGAGCATCACAGGCAGCAGCCCATGAACCACCAGCAGCCAGGTGGCTGAGGAACCCGGCAAACTCTGATCCCAGCTCCTTGGTCCACCAGCCAAGGAGCTGTGGACCCCAGTTCTGATGCACAGGGAAGTCCTCAGACAAAGTGCATAAAAATACAGATGACTAGGAAACCTGGGGGTTTGCCTTCTGGCCAGCAGAGAAGGTGAGCAGGTGGGCTGGCAGAAGACCAGGATCATGGGGATGATAATGTGCTGCAAGTTACATTTAATTTTTTATAGGAGCCATGGAGAATGCTGCAGCAGCAGTAGAGTGTCAGGGAAACTCAATGTGAATAGGGTGTTTGTTAACTTTTAATTGAACTCTGGGACAGAAGCCAGGGATCTGACAGAAACAGTGATATGAGTCATAAAAGAAAGGCCACAGGTACTGAGGGATTAATTTTGAGCTCCAGGATGGGTGATAAATTCTTTGGCAACAACAGAAAATGTGACGCAAATACACGAGAAAGTTACTGTCTGAAAAAGAGACATTCATAATAGTGTTTGAATGAAGGGTAGACATCATCATATTAAAGATATGCTATGATGTCCTTGATGGCATCAGAAGAATGCACTCGATGGAGCAGCGGTGGACAAAATATTTGAGGCAGATTTGGAGTACCTTTTTTTATTGCAAACAAAGGAAGAATGTATTTGAAAGAGCCACTTGTCTCTGTTTCCCATTAGGACAGTCCCTCAACACAAGCGAGCTGTAAAGAACAAAGTGGATATGAATGTTTTCAAAGTCAGAATGTGACCAGAAAAATTAAGGGAGTGGATTGGCTTATCTCACTGGTATCAGCAGACAGATAAAAACAGACTCAAGTTTGTCCTCATGAATAATCCCTGAGCAACTCAACAGGTAGGTACAGGAGGAACACCTGTGATATGTACACCACTGAGGAAGATGGCTATGAGCTTGTGCTCATGAGATGATCTGCTTGAAAAATGCTATTTTCATAGTTTGCTGCTGAGGTTGTGTTTTGTACCCAAAATGTTCTGGCCATAAATATTGCCAGAGGACAGCAAATAGTGAAGAAGAATATCATAAGCATATTTAAGATACTTATTTTTTTCTAGGGGATGATTGCAGAAATACATTCACCTCTATAAGAGAATTTTTTTTCCAGGGGATGATTGCAGAAATACATTCACCTCTTCTTATGGGATTTGAGAAGAATCAGAGCTAATGGACTGAAACAAGTAAACGGTAATGCAAGCTGCATGTAACATAGGAGAAAAGCTAACACAGCAAGGTAAATGGGTTGATCACAATAAGTGTGGTGACATTCATAATATGTTCATCCCAGCAGAGAAAAAATGGGTATAAAGATGTCTTGGAACAATGATCTATATACCTAATTTATCTGCTGAAACCAGTTATCTGAGAGCACTGCAGTGCTGAGACACCTAATGACAGCGAGGTATAAATCATAATAGGAGTTTGAAAATCTGGAAAAAAGTAAATTCTAGAAACCCTTGTCCAAAAGAACTCCTGATGTGATTCCACTCTATTAACTCTACCTGTTTGAAAGTGATGTGTCTTTACACAGTGTAGATGAGGTTAATTTAGTAACTCCTAGGTTGCTTCCAAGATAATTCATGTTGTCCAATTTTTACATCTGATTTGGAAATGGATGAATTTCTCTCTGTAGCTGCCTATCTTCCTCCACAGATGATAAGGAAGTCAAATGCCAGTACACAGTAATAGAAAAGCAGTATTTTATTTCAGTCCAAAGTAGTAATATTTTCCAGAATTTAATAACGGGATGACTTGTTAATCTGAATTAGCCATAAGCCATTTATTACTGTTGACAGGAGAGACTGGAAAACACTACCTCAGAATACAAAGATTGTCCCCCCCACCTCACCAGCCTCAAGTGTATGCCTTGGAAACTGCATGAAAATCTGGGTTGCTGGCTCTCTAGAGGATTTGACAAAAAGCAGCGAAGCGAAGTCCAGACCAAGACTGGAAAAAGTAATTAACAGACACTAACATAAGGTGAAACAGAGAATATGTTCCCTGTGCCCATTAGATTTTAAGGAGGCACTTAATAAGAAAGGGACTTTTCTCTCTAAGGGTATTAATTTCTAAACTGATACAGAAAAAAGAATTTTAAAGGTACATGAAAACCATGTAGACACTGAATGATCTAAGTGAAAGCCTAGACACATTTTCTTCTCGTCTCACCAACTATTTCTTCTGAACAACTGTAACATCAAGGAAGCTATTAGGGGATGCATATTTTGAAGATTCAGGTCAGCTTAGAAGGCCATGATAAAGACCTCTTGGAGGAAAGCACACAGACTTCTGACATTGCCTGAGTAAAGACCTCACATTTATAGACTTGACTAAGCTAAACAGGCAATTGTTGCAATCAAACGTACTTTTGTTTAATGTGAAATGTCTATTCGAACACGCCTAACAAGGGGTCACATGTTAGTAGGTATGGAATTAAATAAGGAGTCTACATAGGCAAAACTAAGCTAAACTGTGTTAATTCCATTTGTCTCCAGTTAAGAGTGTGCCTATGAGCAGTTGACATGCAGTCACTTGTTAAATTGTAGTAATTGAGATACGGAAGAATTGAGTGTCTAGTTGAAAGATTTCAGTATCAGATCCTTGCAGTAGAAACCTGTTCTGAGTTGCTTTTTGATGCATTAACCACTGTGAATGTCTCTCATCTAAAGGAAATTTTTATCTATTATTTTTAACATCACTACAGTTGCACCATTTCATACTCTGTTGCTGATTCAGTTTCAGTGATGTATTTTAAAGTTTTGGTAGTGTGGCTGTTAAACTAAAAAGCTTTGTAAAGGCACTTTGAAAATTAGCGGTCTAAGAACCAAGTTCACAGCTTGTGGCGGTATTTTTCATAACTATTAATTTTGTGAAAAGGACTAATCTGAGATATTATTCCACGAACTGAAAAAAGTCTGCTGTGGCCAGGTGAAAGCACCTGGTATTAACTCAATTTTGATTTTTTCACTGTTTTAAAGAACTTACAATTGCTGACTATTTATAGTACAAAATATGAGAAATATAATGGTATTTCACTGGTTTTGGTTGTAAAGCTCAGTTGTTCTCGACTTACCAGCTATGTTTGTTTGCACAATTGTACTAATTAATGCAGAAGTGTTACATTAATTAACTGACAAAGAGAGACCTCTCTTCCTCCTGCCCACTGACAACAGTCTTACCTAACTGAGGCATTTTATGGGTTTCCATCGGTAAACCAAGGGTAGCATCACAGCCGTATCCATCATGTTCTGTTTCTTGCACTGTGACCAATGGCCACCATAAGATATCTCCAGTCTCCATGTTATCATGACAACAGTAATATGTTGCCACCTCCTGCCACCATCAAAAGCCCCATTATTCTTGCCTCCATCTCTTATATCTGACTTCTAGGATGCAAGCAGATCTGCCTGCTCATAGGAACTGGCTCCGTAAGTATTTCATACTGTGTAAGCCAGTAACAGTCTTAAAGACTGGCAGACAGTGAAGTTAATTACCCATTGATTTTGAAAAGAGAGTGGAAATTTAGAGGAAAGGAAATGAGAAATCTGAAATACTTTCAGGATTAATTAAAAAATCCCTATTCTTCTAATATTATTTTATTAAACTGTAAAAATAGCTTTTCACATGTCTTTTATAATATAAGATCCTAGTACCACTACGAAAATCCTCTGAATGTATCAACTGATGCATAGAATCGACAGTATAAATGACATCTTCCAAGAAGAATAATAAAGAATTGTGAAAAGGAAAAGAAATATCAAGACAATTGTCAGCGGCATAAACAGGTATGTCACCTGCATCCCGTTACTGGGTAAAGGAAGATGAAAGGTCTGCACAAAATCTGGACAGCACAGACAATACTGAGGAAGACAGAATGTGAACGGACACAAAGAAGACCAGTGGAAGAGATTTAACAGGACAGAAATGAAGGCATCTGGGTGGTCTTTTGAATTCATCTTTTAATCCAATGCACATTAGCAATGTAATGCAGCCCTACTAATTGATACAGGATATGGTATCAATTCCAATCATCCCCTTTCAGACACTAACACAGGAAAAATGATCTCGTCTGTCTTTTCCCATTGTTTATATCATGTCATTAGAGATCTGAGCAAGCCATGCCATCATGTTTCTGATCTGATTAGACCTGCTTAGAGGCAGCAAATTAAGTCAGGAATAGAAGTGTGCTGAGACTGCTCTGATTTCCAAAGCTCAAGTTAATAACTCTGCGTGGCATTTCTAATATAACACGTAGCTAATCTGGAGATAACATGGGTATCTCCAAACTATCCTTCACCTGGGATTATCAGGATCAAGTCTCCACCAGGGAGACCAGCGATGGTCAGAATACCATGCTCATGCAGAAGCAGCTGTGTTTGAGGGGTGGTTTTCTCAGTGTACTCATGCATACTCATGCATCAGACACCCCTTGGACCTATATTTTGTTCCTTTCTAGGTCATGTCTTCCACAGAACAAAAAGGATATGTTTCTGGTTAGAAACGAGCTCCTAACTGGGCTCCCTATAAGTAGAATATATCTCAGCTATCTCCAGCTGTTTAAAAATGGCTGCTGAGATGGACCTGCAATGAAGCAACCTCTGTTAGTGTCTCTGTTTCTTCAGTCATTGTTGATTCTCTTACCTGACTCCATTAGACCTTTTCCCTTGGGTAGTAAACGGCATTTTGCTCATTTTTTCTGTCTCCTCAAATGGATATGGATTCACTTTGAAAAAACTTCTGCAGTGCTCTGAGTATTGACTTCAGACTGATGCAGGGAGAAGCCAAATACGCAGCAACGCTCTTTTCAGAAAGGATGAAATACCTTTGTTCCCTGTTGATGAGATTTTTTTCTTTCATTATGTAAAAATAAATATGGCTCAAACAATATAAACTCTGATTTTCATGATGGTATATTTAGTGATATAAAAAAGTTTAATTTGTATATATTTTTGGAAGCTTTTATTGAGAAATTATTGTAATGTGAGCTTTTAAATGCACTAAATGCAGAATTAGGCTTTATTAAGCTTTTTTTTTCACTCTAACCAATCTCTAGATGGAGGTATTTATCCATAAAATTATTTTCTTTAACAAAGATTGTGAGATGAAAAAAACAGTACAATTAAAAAAAATGCTTTTTTCAGGGTTCATTTTCAGACTCAATCTTACTAGAAAGATAATATAAATTATTAAAGGATAATATTTTTCACAAATGCCAATGAAAAAATGTTTGTAAATGTTAAACTGAATCTGTAAACAAATGATGTGGTATTACCCCATACATTTTAAATATATATGTATGTAGATAAAAAGTGTCTTTCTTTATATATTCCTTTTTTTATTTAAATGTAACTAGTTGTAGGATTAAACAAGTACTTAATTTTCTTTCTTAAAATCAATAATTGTTAAGTGACAGTCCTTAATATGTTGGGGAGGCACATCACGTTTCATTTCTGAGGAGGACCTCTATAGATATTTAGTGAATAGTGAGATCATTTAGTGAATAAAGATCATTCTCTTTAGTATATCATACGTGTCTTATATTCATATAAAAATACATATCTTACAGTGCTGGGTAAAAATAACCATATATTAATAATGTTTCATAATTATGCTAATGCATAAGTAGTTATGAATATAGTGAAGCTCACAGACAGATAGATAGATAGATACATAGACTGACAGACTGTTTATTAGTATTCAGTTTACAGCAATCGTTACTCTTTCCATTAAGCGCAGTAGTAAATCTCCTGTTGGATTTAGTGCAACCAGAAAACAGAATCAATTCCTCTATAATTTCATGCATGGCAGGAAAATTGCCTTAGTTCTGTTGAGTCCCATTTTAAACCCTAATCTCACAATATTTAGGTCTCTGTGTATTTCCAACAGCTTGATTAGTTCTTGGTGCAAGACACATCACCTTGCAGTTAAGAATATGCCTAATTATTTGCGGGGTTTCCTTTCTCCTAAACCAGAAGATAACAAGGGAATAAAAAATGAAAAGCAAAATGTTCTGTATTTACACATTTGAGTTGTTAGATCGGTTCAGAGCAATAGCCCAGCTCCTCCAGCATGCTGTCTCCATCATGGTCAGAACCAGCTGCTTCAAGAGGGGCTGGTAGAAACTCTCAGGCATGTTGACATGCAATAGCCTGTGCTGAATGTTATGTTTGCACACTTCCACTAAGGAGTTGTGATCTGTGAAGCACTACATTTAATTTATCTTCCAGCACTTGTGTTGTCATTAAATAGAACAACTCTGGATACCCTTGTCATCCCTACAAATATCCCTGCTACTTTCTCTATTGCAACAGTCTTCACTAGAAATGAGTTTCTTGGCTTTATAACAGGCTGCGTGTGAATACACCATTTAGTCTGGTTTAACTTTCCCAACACTTCATTTTATTTAATGGTCCAGTGTAGTAGAAAGAACAATTCATCCTGATTAAATTATCATAATTCCCTTTCGCATAATTTTCTACTTCTTCATTCATACATAGAATTTTTTAAGAAGAGAAAGATTCTGTCTCCCTTTTTTAGTGACTTAAACTCTTTCCCTTTGGCCCCAAACTAAAGGATGGAAAGACCATGAAAACATATAAAAGCATGATAAATCATTGAAAATTCAGAGAGTGGCAGATTTTTGCCTGCTGGGACTGTTTCAGATCTTCTAACATCTTTTCACGAAACTCCTTGCCACAGTGAGCTAGATTCAGGCTTGGTTCTCCCAGTAAAATTCATGTACATTGCTCAGTTTTCTTCCCCAGTAGCAGACTGCAGAAAAAAACTCAGGCGGTGAGCTCAGACACTAGGCTAGGTCAGCCACGTTGGTGTAGTGTCCTGCCTGGGAGTTGTTACTCTTCCCTAAATTAGCTCTAAAAGTGCCACATTAAGATCGCTCCCTTGCTTCCAGGGCAAGGAGAGCTTGCTCACACCCCGTTTGGCTGCACTCTAGGGAGCACTGCAACTCTGTTTTGTAAAAATACACAGTGTTCGTTCTCCAGGGACTGTGAAAGTTCAGGTTTCTAATAATATGAATCTTAAAATCCATCATGATGAAGAGGAGTGAAATGAAGGACTACTTTAATCCATCTTCAGGAAAAAAAAATAATATCTGTATGAGAAATTCCATCCCTCTCTTGATCTTAGTCACCTACATGTAGGAATTAGGCACCTCTGCACCTTTTTGGTTGCCTAGTCTGAAACTTTTACTGTTCTTAAGGAACTTTTCTGGATAAAGGACATCTAAGCTATTAAATGAGCACTGTGTGTGTTACTCACATTAATTTACCTACAAAGATTCTTTATAAAAAAATCACTTATGCAGTTAATTCTCTTTGCCACTCAAGCATTTGTAAGAAACACGTGCAAAGATGGTTAAAGTTCATAAAACCTGACAGGGGAAAAATTTCAGAGTAAAGTTTGGGGTAATGAGTTTGTTTTATAGAAAATTTTGACTCATTATTTTAACCTTACCTTTCCTGTTACCAAAAAAAAAAAAAAAGGGGTAGTAACACCTAAAACAACTCATGGCTTTAAGTTCAGTGTGGACAGAGCAGATCTTGCATGTTTTCAATTCCCTCTAAATTGCTCACAATAAGTGATGAACAGCACTGGCATTGACTCTGATGAGGAGTACAGTTTGCAATATCTCCATCCTAACACCTCAAAAAATCACTTGGGCCCCAAAAGTGATCAAGCTATGTAACTGGAATACAATGAATCTAGAAAAGATAAATGAAATTCCATTCTGAAAAAGTTGGCAACATCCCAACTATGAGAAAAAAAAAAAGTTTCAAAAATCACTTCTGTGAAGTCACATTTTATTCCTGTTTGCTGTACTTAGCATTATACAAGTAGGTTGAGCTGTGGTTTCAGCATACTTAATAAAAGGTCTTCACAATTTAAAAAGCTCCACTTCACTAGCTTTTTTCTCACCTTCATCTGGACACAATATTGTCAAGTTTCCTCCATTCAGTGCACACACGTACTCCATACTGTTGCATGGGCCTCTCGTCAGACTGTTAATTAGTTCTGATATATTAACCACCAGGCTGTGAAACAAGTCTTGGAGAGAAGGCATGATTTACTTTCTTCTTTATGTTATTTTATAGCAGTAGAACTCCATCAATTTCTGTGGTGTTACTCCCAAATTACATGAGGGTGAGCAGCAAAAGAGCTGAGGCTTGTGAAGTGGAGGGTGCAGACAGGACACCTTGAGAAGAAAGCAGCTAGAAAAATGAAAGCTATTGTTATCACCTTGGCCAGTGATAAATACAGATAAGTTCAGGGAGATGTTAAGCTTCTCAGCTTCCTTGGAAGAGCTCAGTTTCTTCAGATATCTCCTCTGCGTTGCAAATAAACCCAATTTTTAAATCCTCATATTAAATAACAGTCCAGCTCTATTCCCAAGAGCAATGCATATATTTAACTTAGTGTATGCTTCATTTTTTCCTAACTCTTAATTAGAGCTGACGGATGCTTCTTGTTGAACTGATTTTGATCTCCAGTGCACTCACATCTCTATGCATGTTTATACAAACACTTAATCACCAATGTTACTTGAGAATGCATCTCTCTGCCATGTGTATGGGCAGGAAGACACTGCGACCTCATTCAGCAGTTCCTTTGTTCAGGCATGGACCCTGGTGCTAAATGGAGTATGTCAGTGTTTCCATGGAAACCAATCAAAATTCATGAAAGGACTGATTTGACTGGCTCCAGCTAGCAATGTTTTATTTCATTTGAGTGCACAATTGCAAAAGATATTACTTTCATCTACTTTAAAAAGTGAGCGGATTAAATTGTTGCCTCAGAGTTTGATGGTAGCAAGAAAAACAATGTTATTCAGCTGATGGCAGGAAGGTTGTCTGTTTATCCTTGATTGTGACAACTAGCTCTGTAGCGTTGTGCACATCACTGTGCCACAGAAGCTGCTGCAGCAAAGCAGCGCAGTGGAGACAGTCCCAGATCCTTCCTTCTCCTTCCTCTTTGCCTGCTGTACAAAGCAAGGAAGATCCTGCTCCAGGGTCCGGCCACCGCCTGCCTCTGCACACTCCCCATCTGCCTGCAGGTACGAGCTCCTGGGCTAACTTTGGAGCTGCAGTGCAGGGAATGCCAGTCCTATCTTTAGAGGGTGCTTTGCCCTCAAGAGAGACTTTTTTTTGCCAATACAGGCAGCAAGACTGTGGCTGTGGCATAGCTCCTCCATCTGAATGCAGGGACACCCTGTACAGCACATAGAATCCCAAAGGGCCGAATGTTCACTTTGGTTTGTAAGGTACAAGGTCACTTTCTATGCTACCAACTACATGCTCCAACCACTCACGTTAGCTGTGTCCAGCCTGCCCACAGGAATCTGTTTGCTGTGCAGGTGGATTGGAAGAAAGGGAGCATTACTCTTCACCCATGAAGAAGAGTGCAATTTTTCCACGGAGCAGTCTCAGGATAATCTGGTCACAGCTTTGTTTCAACAGCTATACTCTCCCGCAAACAGAACAAACAGGAATCTAGTGGCTTTCATTAACTTTAGTAGCAAAATATGTAATAAATTCTTACTCATCATATCATAATGTTCCAACTGGGGGAATTTGATACATAGAGTAGTTATTCAGTTGTTACCTAACCTCACTTTTGTGGCGTCTTGTATAATTTTTTCAACTGGAAGAAGAAACTTCATAAAGTTTTATGCCACACTATTTGTTGTCTAGTACATTGTTGCAGTAATAAATTCAGCATGATTGAATGCATATGTTAATTTAAAGCATTGAAATTGTACCATTTACATGTATGATGTATCTTCAGTTTGAAGCTTCTTAGAGCCAATTCTTTTTGACCCAGAGTAAAAGTGTTTTGTGCAATCATTCTTATGAACCATGTCCCAAAATTCAGTACAGGGTTCTATTATTGGCTTGCACATTACAATGAGAAATAAGGGCAGAGGGAATGAAGAAGTATGGAAAAGATAGTCCCTACCATCTTCTGGAAAAAACTCCTCTCTACCCAAGCTCTCCTGCCCTCAACTGTTTCCTTAGGAGATGGAGAAGGGTTTTGTATTGTCTTTCTTTCAAAACTAATTGCACTTTATGAGGAATCGGATCTGTCAGTATGTGCTAGAGGTTCGTTGAGTGCACTTGCTAAGTGCAGCCCCCCCTGAGCACCAGAAATCTCGTTGCTCAACTCTGCTGGCCAAAGTGTATCTCAGTCAGGAGGTAGACCTGGGCATTTCTGGGTGTGTACTGTAGGCACTTACAGGACATATGGGTTTAATAGAAAGCTCTTCATGCTGCTATACGGAAAGGTTACCCCCCTGGGTCTGTGGAGAACAAGACCCAGCGAGGAGAACTAATTCTCCTCTGAACTGACTTGATAACTGCTCCATCTTTCCACATACAAGTCATTCCTGCACTATGCAGCTCTGACGAGTTAGAGGCACTCTGTTGCATTGACTAAAGTGTTGAATATAAGCAGCTGAAGTCCATTTAAATCTAGTTTACACACCCAAATCCTGTTTTTTATCTGTGCTGTTAGTCATCTTAACATCAGGTGAAGACCCATTTGTTATTTTAAATAGCTCAAATTCCCCATAAAATAGCATGTCTGCCTCTATATTTCTTTCATTTAATCTGCTGCTTTCACCTTTACATTTATGATTTCTTAGCTATAAAAGGACCTGCACCCAAACATCACTTTAAAGTTTGGAAAAGTTTGCATGTCAGTCCCACTGTGATGCAACACACTTTCAAAGAATACGCTTTCTCTTCCACAACAAAGGCATAACTGTTTTTGTGTTCAAAGGCCCTTTAAAGAAATTTGAATGGAACTCCTTCTCTTTCCTTTTAATGAAGGAATACAGTATGGAGTTCGGACAGGAAGAATGGGACCCTGAGGACAAATTGTCACTGGAATTATGGGAAAATATCAGGACTAACTCCCCCATAAGATAAAAATATACCACGTCTGGCCCAGTTCTGCAAACATATAGGTGAATATCTTGTATGTGGAAGTGACCCTACTCAAGGCACTGGCATAAAAGTGACATTAAAAGAATTAAGCCCTGCTGTAAGGACTTGGACAGTCAGAAGCACAGTACCTGTCTTTATGGAGTTATATCAACATAGCAATGGCTAAAAAGGGACTGGTTATTTTGTTATGTTGCAAAACAAAACTACTCAGTAGCTCTAAAGATACTGCTAAACCAGGGGGAATACAATTGCAGGTTTTCAAGCATAGGCAACATTTCTTGGTATACAGGGGGAATCAGCACAAAACAATGCACACTTGGGTTTACTGGGATGGGCAATGGGGTTGAGCCATGGACCACTCTGCCCAGCTCAAAACCTCCTTCTCCATCACTAACATGGCAATTGAACAGCTACAATTTCTCCAGGAGAAAATCTCACAAATGCACACCTGTTATGCCTCAATCAGTTCTTAACAGATACTTAAAAACAAGTCAGCGCTTTATATGTTTTCACAAAGCTTAAAAATTGCAGCTCTAAATTGCTCCATACCTCTAGCTGTTGTTATACACATTATGTTCTAATGTTTATGTATGTCATATAGTAAAAACAAAAAAATACTTACTGGTCAATGGGCACTCATTTTTTTTAAATGTATTTGTTTCTGTAGCTTGTTTATTGTTGCTTGATGTTTTGTTTTAAAAATGTATATTCAGGTGATAGTAATCCCGTGCAGAAATGAGTTTTGGTAATACAGATGGTTGAAGTTGCCAGCTTTCAGAACAGCAATGAAATGAGAAAAAAGGAACTGCAATTTCAGAGAAAAAACCATTCACTTGAGACCAAAGGCAGTCAATGCTAATGGCTTTAAATTCTTTTCCTTATGCAATTAATAACCCAGTGACATGGATCTTTTTGGGCTATTACTGAAGAACTGTGTGTTTGATACCATTGTCGTCACTTTAACAAATTGTTGTATGAAATAGCCCTTCAGAGCTTTTGTTGATTGATAACTGAGTTAAAGAAACTTCCCTTTGTGGAAAAAAAGAGTAAGGTGGAGGGATGCAAATGACTTCTAACGGCAGATCAAAAAAGGGGCACTCCATCATTCTGTCTGCAACTTGTCAACATAAATTTCAATAAGTGTTGGTTCAAACAAAAAAGGAAAAGAAGGACTGAGAGTGCCATTTTAAGCATCAATATTTCAAATAAATTCCCACATAGTTTACACAGCTGGCTTAAGTTTTGCATAAATTAACAGACATAACTATTTTCATACTGATAGTATTGACTGATATTCTCTAGGAATTGTGATGCATCATTTGTACTTTAAAGATTCCCCTAATGTGAAAAACATTTTCTTTTTTTTAATGCTTTGCTTTTTCATCCCCTTCTAACACCAGGACTCAGCTGTTGCTTTACATACTAATACTAGGGCAAAGATTTATATGCTTACAGAAAGTTCAGCTACACAAACCTGTTCTGAAGAGCAGAACGTACAAATGGAGACCTACATAGATCACCATGTGCTATGCCCCTGTCATATTTACTGGGTAAAATAAGGTTATGCCAGACTGCAGTTTGGAGATGACTCCTCACAGCAATGTCTATAGGTAAAGGAGGAAGTGCTATAACAGGTGCAGTAACCATTAACCTGCTTTTATGACTCAATACTTAAAAAAAGCCATATGCTGGTGGAATGGCACCTCTTCCCTGACAGAGGTTGTTAGGGTCAATCTAGAGTTTCAACAGTTAGGGTCATAAGTGTAACAGAAAGTGCTTATGCTAAGTTTTGGGGTTGTGAACCTGGTAACCTGAAATGAGTGTGGGAAGGAGACAGAGTAACAATATTGATCAGATGTTCATTAAAAGATACGTAGTAATTTTTACAGATGTTGAAATGCCCTGGCTAAAACCAAACAGATGAAACCATCATATGTATCTTCAGGTTCTCCTGCAGTTATCGCAGAGTGCTGTCAGTCAGCACTGACAATCTGCTGCCCTTTGCATATATCAGCTATGTGTGCAAATGTCTGTCGAATGTTCTAGGAGGGAAAGTACAGCTCACCTGATTCAAGATTAAATCAATACAGAAGGTGTCACCTCTGGAATAATGTTAGAATTTGATACCTAACACAGCAAGCTTCGATAGTCTTTGCTTTAATTTAGAACACATTTACAAGATATTAAAATTATTTAATTTCCAGAAGATGAACAGTGTCAGAGTAACAGCCTTTGAAAAATGTTATTATTTAACTCTGAAGACAGAGAGCAAACTGTAAATATATGCATTACCCAGTATTTATGTAGCATGAGAATTCACTTTCAGTCCTTCTTATGGGGTAGGCCATCCCTGACAGTAGGAAAGGAAAGCAATGAAGAATGAAGAACTTGGAAAAAAGTTGATTTAGATCACCTCAATGTACAAATTCAGCCAGTAGAAGAGACATATTCAAGACTTCTCCTGCCCTGGACAAAGCTATTACCAAAAAATAATCCTGGATCTTTGTATTTCTGCCCACTACCACTTCACAATTTAGTAATGATGAGACACATAAATTTGAAAAGAAGTGTGTTTACAAGAGAAATCACCTATGATTAAATCAGAAAACCTGTCTGTCTGAGAGATTGGGAGCAGGTTTTGGAGTGAACATAAGCTGTATTTTTTAATCTGCGTGTTGAAATAGTTATTTAATTTCAAAACTGCATTGTGGGCAGGCCAATAGGTCTGTGTATTTAAGGTTGCATGACACTCCTGTTACATCAACCTGTTTTCAGACGTTCATACCTTTGATAAATGTGAACTGCTCTGGACTGAAATATCTCATGCCAAGTGTCTAATTCAAAATTAAATCTGTGAGAAAATTTTGTCAAGGAAAGTTTAACTTTTTTTCAAGATAAGGCAAGGAAAAAATACTGCAGTTTACTCCAGTGAAAACTTGGACATTTGTTTTTAATTCTCAAGCAGGAACACATCCATCTAGCAAAAGAGTTACTCAAAGTTTATTGGGAGGTCTTGTCTATTCATCAGTGTTTTGCCATCATCCACATAAAAATGGTTATAGTGCCCTTTTAAAATCACAGTTTGGGATGGACTTGCACAAAAACAGTTAACCACCACAAACATCCATGTAGAGCATGCTCCCACTAAGAGTTGTTGTTGGCTAGAAATAATATCCTGAAATTTTAGTCCTAGATGAACTTTGTGTGAAGCAGGGAAAAGGCCAGGGAAAGTATCTTTCCTGCCTAGTTCTGACACTGTATACTGAAATCCAGGAGGACAGTGGAAAAAATAAAAGTTAAAAAAGGCATGGAAAATTGGGCTTACTTTAATTCTGGTATTTCTAAATATTTGGATTTTGTCTTTGTACAGTTATCTTTAAATACAGTTATGTGAATATGTTGTACAGTAGCTATCCATCCATCTGTCCATGTGCATGAAGTGTCTGTTTCTAGGCAGTTTCTAGCCTATTTCGACTAATTTTTGCTGCAACGTAGTGTCAGTTCGATATTAATGAAATACCTTGCTCTTCTACAAAGATCAAATAGGCTGTATATTAGGGGAAGGATGAATTCTGTGCAGGGTTTTCGCAACTCCTTTCACCACTGGAAAGGCAACATTGGATGGGGTCAGATCAGACAGATGCAGGTGCACTAAGGGTCACACTGAAATGGGCGTTGTACCACACACTGGGCCAAGCGATACCAACATGATGAAAAGCACTTCAATTATTGTGTCTTGCTCCTGCAATTACTCCTCAATCTGCTTCTGCAGTGATGTTGTGACATGAAAAACACGGTACCTGTGACCACAGCCTCCCCTCCATGGTCCTCTGCCAAGCCTGAGTAGAAAAAGGCATTTTAAGTCAGTCAACCATACCTTCAGATCACAACAGACTCTGTACAAAATACCACTTTGGGAACTCATTTTCACATTTGGTATTTTTTAATAAGAGGTTGGCTAAAAATCAGTGAAAAATACCACAGGTAGAATCAATCCCATTTTACTGTGGAAGGATAGGTTCATTCATCTTTCAAGACCTCTTAGAGCCCTATTTCATATGATTTCAGGTCCAGTGGTTCTCTTGAATGGTATTCACATTGAACTTCTGTGCTGCTTGCTGCTATAGGACCATGGTTTTCAAGAACAGAAGAGTCTCCTTGTATGGAGTTAGGTCAACATTAAGACACTGATACAGATATCTGTAGCTAAACTATTTGCCTCAGCTTGCATTAAAACTGGCAGAGCCTTAGACATGGATTCAGATACCTAAATATAAGAGCCCAGTACTATTTCAGATATCCTAAAGTATTCAGTGACTCTTTTTGCAGTCCACTGGATGTACAGGTATCACTTTGCTATTGCAATTTCAAAAGTGCTGTTTTAACTTTTTAAATTCTGCTGTAGTACTATATAGCTCATTCAGGAGAGGACTTTATCCTCACACTTTTAACTTACAAATATTTTGTGCCCAAGAGGAAATGCTTTATTCAGGAAAGAAGTTGTATCCTTACTCTATGGCCATTAGTTTTGTGGTAGTTTACATATAATTTCTCTTGGGACTTTTTTAGTTTGTAGGGCTAAAGTGCTTTGAAATCTTTCTGGTTTACCATTCTATTACTTTCATCTTTCTATTAAGCAGTATTAATGGAATGATTGCATTGGGTTTTGGGGTTTTTTTTGTTGTTGTTTTGTTTTGTTTTGTTTTTTCTGGAAAAAAGGACAAGAAACTTTCCTTCCCCTTCTTTCTAAAATGTAAGTAGCCTGAAATAAATAAGCAGCACATTGTCATTGCAGATTGGCCTTTTCAAGTTTAAATGTCCCAATTAAAACCTAGCGCTTGCTTCAAAACATCTGGTGAGTTTACGAGAATTCATATATTCTAGAGATATGACAATTCATACGTACATATTTTATTGCACTGTTCTGGTGAAATACAATATAGACAGAAATATGGTCCCTTTGGCTCAGCATGCTTGACAAAAGAGAAAAATAGGGCCACAAAATTTTGAACATGTTTGGAAATTTATCTGATTTGTGGAAGTTAGTCCTAAGAGGAGGAGAGACGTCCTGTGAGGTGATTTAAATTCAAATTTTTAAAGACATATAGATATTGTTCTGCTATGTAGGGTAAGTGAATCTGAATACTAATTCCCAATGTCTAAACTACCATAAGCATTTTGATCTGGAGGCATGAAAATTGATCACCTGGTCGTTAGAGCTGGTGCTAAGAGGTGAGACGTGGACAGGTGCCTCCTCAGGGTAAGGACAGCAGTGAACTTAGTCCCTCACCTGCTGTTCTGGGTTCCCAGTTAAAGATGGGTCCTACCCCTTTCTTCTCCAGTCATGTTCAAGTGTTGGGGCTGTAGCCTTTGATGAACTTAAAGTTGTTTGTGTTGTACAAGTACCCAGGTTGAGCTTTTCAGGTAACCTAAGTGAGAAGGTTCCTAAACTGCTTGAGAAACAACTCTGGGAATACAGGGTAGGAGAATGTCAGTACCACTACCAAACAATGCCTCTCAGCAGCCTAGGTCTGGGTAGGCTGGGGCAACCCTCTGTGCTTGGGTGGGCACAGTCTATTCACATTTTGTGATGAACACCTAAGTATTTCCATCAATGTCACCCTAGGCTACTAACTCATCTGAAAGGAGATTTTCTAGGCACAATTAGACTCTTAAGATTAGGCACTTGGGAACTCTCAAGGAGACTGAGGAGAAACTGTGAGTTTTAGGCAATCCCTAAATGGTTACTGAAGTGTGGGCAGTCTTGGTTGTGGAATCCAAGTGCCTTATGTATGGGTACTAACTTCAATCTCAGTCCCGTTTCACACGGTGTGGAGCCTTTTACTTTCTTTCTCTATGATTATAAATAAGTAAATTCACTTTCCTGAGTCTCTTTCTTGCCAGCCCTTTTCTCTCCCTTTAAATAACTCTTTTGAGACGGAATCAGCCTGTCACTATGTGTTATACATGTTCTTGCAAGATGTGGAAAAGAAGGGAAAAGGGTCATTTGGTGCTACAGGAACAGTACTATAAAAAGGGAATCCCAGTCCCTCCTGGCTGCATAGATATCTCTGAATTACCATGTTTAATGCAAATTGCTTTAGTATTAGGATTTGATAGAAAACATTTGGAAAACCACATAATGCTTTGGGATTCCTGTAGTCAATCTCTGCAGCCTCATAAGTAACCATGTGCTCTAAATTTCATGAAAACTGTGCCTCATACCCAAAAATCAAAGTATTTTTTGATGCGTTTAATTCTGCCATGATTTAAGGCTGTAAAATATAATACATCATAATTAGTCATTCCCATGTCCCCAAAATATAAAACAAATTTCCTTCTTTAAAAGAATATTATTGCACTATTTCTCCAATAGACCTAGAGAAAGAATGATGAATTAGTAAAAATGCTCCTGTGGGTACATTTTTATCCCTACCCAGCTTATAGAGTGCATTGAAAAAAACCCACCAAACCCCAAAGTACATTTTACTAAGTAAAATAAAACTATTCAGACTTATTAGAGCTTAAGAAAAAACAAACAAACCAGCTGAAAAATATAAATAAAAACTTCTACCATATAATGAATGGCAAGGTAGAATCTATTATTTATATGAATCTTGTTTAAAAATCAGCATGCTGTTAGCAAACTATACAACATTTTTCTATTTCCCAATTTTTAATTTTTTTTGTAATGAGATGGGGAATTGCTGTTATTTCCTGGAGCACTTTGATCAGAAATTATTATGCTGAGACAACCAGCTGACTTACTAGCTTGAAAAGGAGAATGCATAAAAGGAAAGGGAAAGCAAAAAGAAATCAATAGGCGCTAAATAACCTCAGCTGAAAAGAAAGCACATGTCACAGATGTACTTAAGCATGGCATGTCCAGGAGTAGTAAAAATTAGCATAACTCTGCTGCCATGGAAATCAGCAAGAGTTTAATCAAGAGTTCAATGGGTGATGACTCAGAAAAATGCTGAGTGCTTTTGAAAAATCTCACTCCAATAATTTGACTTTTCCTTCTTTCTATGACTTGGTAGTATTAAAAGAAGGGGAAAAGAATAATAGACTTTTCTCCATTTTGTCACATCTAGCAAAGTGATAAATGTAGTTGTGGCGAGATCATTGTGAGTACCATTAGAGAATCAGAATTTGCTGACTGAAAATACCAAATATTTGAGGTATTACAGACATGACCTGTATGAATCACCATCATTTTTGATTTGGTGAGTGGACTGTTTTGAGACTTCTGAAATACACTGTCATTTTTATTTCATTCAAAATGATTCATGGATATATCAGCCCTAAATCATAAATAGTTCAGGCTGTCCTGAAGCTGCATTTTCAATGCATAAATGACTTGTCCCTCCCAAAATCTCAACATTTGCAACTTGTACTAAGAACTGGAAGAAACAGACTGCTCCATAGCTCATGTTAACCAAATGGAAGCCAAATGGCAAATCACTGCCTTTTGCCTTTTGATCAGCCCTGACTGACAGAGATGGAAAACTGACAGTGAATGCTAACAGAATAAGTTGGTGCATGGCATGTTTTAAACTAAGTGTATGAGGGAATGAGTAAACTAAACTGAGAGAGCAGAATACTTTTTTTCACAACCTTGTACTATGAAACTGCACCTTGTCAAAAACATAAAAAAAAACCCCTGACATTTTCTGCTCTCTGAAAAAAAAGTATCAAAATTTTTAATTAAAAAAATGTTTTAATATTATTACATTCCATAAAACAATTTGTAGCAAATGGAAAAGAAAACCGTTTGTTTGTAAAATATATTGATGTAAAATGTGAAAGGAATATGTGGAGGCAGGGGCAAGAAACATGGCTTGTCTTTAATTACTGAAACAACTTTGAATTGTGTAGCCAATAAATAAGAATAAACTTGAGGAGATGTGTTTAGGCAATGTAAGAGAAGACTGATCTTTATACTTGGGCAACAGAACAAAAAAAGTGATACTGACATTAAGGTTTTCTATTTGAGCAGCATTTATCTCTCAACTGCTTTCTTATTGTTTATTTCTGTTCATAAATAAAGAGATTTAATTCAGGAAACTTGTGTATATTTTACAAAGTAGGTAAATAAAATTAATAACTTTTTATACACTGCTACAGGAAAAAAAACCTGGCATTTGGATTGGGAATGCAATGTCTGTCATCTCATTTATGTAGTTCAGCACAAAAGAAAACGGCTTCTTTCAGTCTCTTTCATTTCTTTTCATCTCCAAAATTTGGACCCACTATAGTTCAAAGGTTTCTTTTTCTCCTTGTTCTGTTAAGTTTCTCTGCTTTGCAATACATTTTTTTGTTCTAGTGGAAAGAGAACATTAGTGATTTCGACCTTCCACTTTGATAAATGTATAAAGCATCAGATACAATCTACTATACCAACTTCTGAACTATGCATGTCGTAGAGGTAACTAAGTAGTCTTCCAGAAAGGATTGGAAGTCAGCATCCTTCAAACCTTGGACATAGTAGCTATTATAGGATAAGTAAGTACTCTAACCTTGCTTTCAAAGTCCTTGGTATCTTGTTCTGCCTTCTGTGTCTCAGATAAGAAAAAGACATGTCTTGAGATGCTTGTTGAACATCTTAAAAAGAAGGGAAAAAAAACCCCTTTGATTTTAGCTAGTAAATGTAGACTTTCTCCTGTTTGCAAAGAAAAAAGGCACTGTCAACTTTTACAGTAGAGGTTTGTTTATAACAAAAAGTTGGGTAACCTGGCATCTCTTTCTTTTCTATTTTTTAGTGACAGTTTAAAAAGAAATTCCTAGAAGCAGATTTCCATTCTTTCTCTTCATGGTACCTCGAACTCAGCAGGTGGCAATATAGACTTTACCAGATAACAGAATGATTCTTACCCATACTACTTGGAAGAATAATTTTTGAGGGGAAAAATGAAGTTAACTTATAAAAATACCCTTCTCTGATATATGATCAGAGACAAGAACATCCAGAAAACTGAAGTCTGCATTTGCACAAGTACATTAAAGCATTTATTCATCTATCTTTGAAATAAGGATTGCCCCAGTTTCCTGCTGTAGTCAGTGGATAAAGGAATATTTAATCAGATGGTCATTTGTGTTTAGATCTTGGTCTTCGCTTCATCCATTGATACGAAGAGCTCAGCTGGGACAAGGTCTCCAGAAGGCATCTCTAGTCAAACATCTAAATGTCTAGAGTGATTCTTCATCTATTACTACTTCCTCTGACACCTTTGCCTACAACCACATATTTATGAAGGAACATCTGATAGGCCAGGCAAAGATTTATGTGAGCTTTGTATTGATTACTGGTGTCATCAAGCAACTTTTAACTGTTAGTGAAAACTTTCTGGTCTGCTCCTCACTTTGCCTTCATGTTATTCTCATTCTAAATGGCTGCTATTCTCTTCCCAGCTTTTTTTTTCCCTCTTCTTCTCCACACTCTGCCTCATCCAACATACTCTTTATCCTTCTCTTCACATTATGTCTTCTGTTCTCACATCCTCACTGCACTTAAAGTATGTATTGCAATTACATATTAAATAAACAGAAGTAATAGCTAAACACTGAAATTAACTGAAATTAAAGAAATAAATTTGAATTCCCAGCATCAACACCCTGTAGCACAATAATTTTGTATAATCCTTTTTTGTAATATGCTAAGCTAAGTCCAGTGTCAGATTTGGTGAAGGTAACAAGTTGTCAGGCAAAAAATTGTACAGCTCCATGGTAGCTTGTCAAACTATTGTAATATCATTCTGTGCAAGTCCTCTGAAAACACAGAGTCATAGAATCATAGAGTTATATAGGTTCAAGGGACCTTTGAGATCATCTAGTTCAACCATCAATCTAACTCTGATAAAAAAAAATCACTAAACCATGTCACTAAGCACTATGTCAACCTGTCTTTTAAATACCTCCAGGGGTGGTGCCTCTGCCACTTCCCTGGGCAGGCCATTCCAATGCTTAATAACCCTTTTAGTGTAAAATTCTTTCCTAATATCCAATCTAAATCTCCCCTGGTGCAACTTGAGGCCATTGTGACTTGGAAGAAGAGACTGACCCCACCTTGCTACACCCTCCTTTCAGGTAGTTGTAGAGAGCAATAATGTCTCCCCGCTGCCTCCTTTTCTCCAGGCTAACAACCCCAGCTCCTTCAGCCTCTCCTCATAAGACTTATTCTCCAGATCCCTCACAGCTTTGTTGCCCTTTTCTGGACCCGCTTTAGCACCTCAATGCCTTTTTTGTAGTAAGGAGGCCAAAACTGGACACAGTACTTGAGGTGGGACCTCACCAGTGCTGAGTACAGGAGGATGATCACCTCCTGAGTCCTACTCACCACGCTGTTCCTGATACAGGCCAGGATGCTGTTGGCCTTCTTGGCCACCTGGGCACACTGCTGGCTCATGTTCAGGTCCTTTTCTGCCAGGCAGCTCTCCAGCCACTCTTTCCCAAGCCTGTAGCGCTGCCTGGGGTTGCTGCAACCAAAGTCCGGGACCCAGCAGTCCAGTTTGCTTTTGCTCTTTAGCTAAAACCGCTACTAGGTAAGGAATTAAATAGTCAATAGTCGAGATAGGGAATTCAGAAACTTCAGTTTGATTATTGAACATGCATTGCTTGAGTGACCTTGGGTAAATTACAAATAAATTGACCCATGGTTCTATTTTTTGTTGCTAGACCTACTATGGGGGTAAACTATAAGTAGTTACGAAATGGATTCTGCAACAATGAAGACTGCATGAATACTCCAAAGAGAAATGAAGTTGCAGACCATGATGCTTTAATTTGTATGGTGTCAATTTTATATTATCTCAAAATATTCCCTACACTGGGGAGGGGGTCCTGGCGATGCACATTATATCATCCTGTGCAAGATAAATTCCCAGTTAAAGGGTATCAAGTCCTACCTCATTTTTTACGCAACATCACTTTTGCGTAAACATTTAGGAATATAACTTTAATATCACTTCAATGGAAGGCAAATAATGTGCTCTTTTCTTTCAATGGAAGATTAACCCTGAAACAAATAATTTACCGCCCTTTGTTTTTGCCTTCTAAGTTAATGGAGCTTTTCAATTAATAACAGTAAAGTAGGCTTTTACACAGTGTATTAATTTTATACAGACAATATCCTCACCTTTTTGTCCAGTCCAGTGTCATAATATTCTTTTGATTTTCTTCTAACTCAGGGATGTTATTAGAAAGAACTGATAGTTTGGGTATTGCTCATCTGTTATAACTACAGGGAGACACAGACCATTATTATAAAATGCCTGATGGGTTTGCAAGTGCTTTCTGGAGCAGAAAAAAAACAGTGCAAATTGCAAATCTGTGTGTGTATTTCCCAAGTGTCTGTGCACTTACAGTACCTTTAGTAGATACAGTAGATTTATTAGAGACAAGAGGCCTTCAGCAAACATTGATTGCTTCCACTGTTCCTGTGGCTCTGGGTTTTGTCCATTTCTAGTTCAGTGCAGCATGATCTCCACAGCAGCTGTATTTCATGTACCAGAAATGTAGAACAAAAGAGAACACACCACCAAGAAAAGATGCTTGTCTTCCCACTAACTCCTGACATGAAATGATGCAAAGTTGGGAGATTTGGTTCCCCTGTTCTGTTCCACCCATCACTGTTGAAACATTCTCTCTCCTCAAACATTCTCTCTCCTCGCCTTTGGCTTTCAAGTCACACAATAAGAAAAGGCATTTGCACAATAACATGAACCCATTTATGGGTCTTGAATACACATGGCTCTCAAAAGAATGTCAGTCAGTGAGTCCTGTTTGAAGATTCACCCTGACATTATGTCAGGACCTAACCAGATTGTATTTCCCCACTCAGGAGCTGCTGGAAGCACTGTGGATAACAACTACTCTGCAATGAAGACACAATCATTGCACAGTAGCCCCACTCAATTTTTTATTATCTCTTTGTTCCTGAACACGAAGATATGAATTACTAGTCTATTTTAGTTAGGGAGCTTCCATGCCCTGATTTAGCTGCACTTGTCTCCTGTCAGTTCACTTGCCTTAGAATGGTAGTAAATTGTCATGTAGCAAGCACTTCTACGCATGACAGCACAAGGGCTGTGGTTCATCTGAACTTGAGCCAGAAGAGATTTGGAAGTTTGTTTTAAGCTGCTCATCTCTATAGTCATTGAGAAGGGATTCACTTACAAAAGATGACTTGTTCTTGCAGTTTTAGGCATTCATTTTTGGACATGGGCTGTCCTGCAGAAACCTCTAACTTCCATTGTCCACAGAGGGAATCTATTAAAATAGCACCATGTGGAGACTTGAGGCAGTTGCCTAGGTCCCCATAGAAGATACTATGCTCATGTCCTGTGAAGACATAGGGCAGAAAAATCAACCCCCTAGCTCACACGGAGAAGTCTATGAGCAGTTAAATTTCAAGCTGAATCTCACCCTCATGTCTTAATCATCAGCAGACTGAAGGTAGGTGAGCTATGGAATGTCTCGGTCAACTTTATAGGAATTTAGAGTTATTACTCTCCTTTATTTTGGGACATACTGCAAGCCAGAACCTGCTGATTAGAGAAACAAGGTGATTTTTCCAAAGTTCTTACACATTCTGACTTGTGTACATTCCCCAGGAAAAGTGAAGTCTCGTTTGTAGAGGACAGAAATTATTTGAAAGCAAATTTCAAATACTACTGTATTAGGAGTAGGTGGTAAGGATTTGGTAATGAGGGAGGTAGGGGAGGCCTCTGTGAGAGAGACACAGCCAGACCCACAGCCAGCTCTGCAATGGACCCACTTCAGGCCACTGCTGAGCCAAATGTGCACATGAATTGACTATTGATAATCTATATGCAGGGGTCTCACAATCAGACAGGGACTAATTCAAAGTAGCAACTCTGACTCCGATGGGACTACATGAAAATGTGCTAAGGATATGTCTGGTTTAAAAAAAATGCATTATTGGGTACTCTGGCCTTTGAATGTTTTAATAAGCAGACATATCAAATCTAACAGCAAATTAATAAAAACAAAATCTAACTCAAATCTGAAAGGATTTACACTGATACAGTTGCTGTAGCAACTTTGCCGTTGACAAGCACATACTTAAAAAAAATCCCTGTGAATTCAAACCACTGTTTGATGCTGCTGAGAAGTATACAATGCAATGATTCCATTAAATTTCCCCTGGAGGTAGCACTCAAGTGCTTGGATGCATCTCAATTATGAGCACACAATCTGCAACCAGGCACATTACTGACCTTTTCTGTACCAGGGAAGATTAAGGCGCGTCAATCCATGACTACTTTCAAAGAATTTTATTCTTTTTAAAAAAAGTGTGATCTGGGAGCATTAAGTCCTGCAATGTATTAGGGCAATTATCACTTTATCTTACAGTGGCCAAATATATAACGTGAATCCCTACTGTTGCTAATCAGATAGCTCCACTCCATGATCTGTTAAAAGGAATTTGTTTTCTACCTGGTTTTCTTGTACATCAACAAGCTCAGATATTCTTTTTTCTGTTACTTCCTTTAGATGTAAAAGTTTTCTGCAAAAATCAATTTTGCCTGTTGAATGAATGATGCGGTAGCACTTCTGCAGACACGCTATCAGAAATCTATGATAGTGTTCTTCAGAAATGGCTCTCTTGTGTGACTTGTCTGTGAGGCATAGTAATTAGCCTGCAGCAAGTCCAGGTTTTCTGATTCACAGAGCCCTTCCTTTCAGCGCTACAGAAGATACAGCAGTTTTTTAAATTTTTCTTTCATCCAAGGCAAAATAATTCATGATCCTTTTAAAATAAAACTACAGATAATGTCTTCTTGACCTTTTTCTGGGAAAACATATAACATGTGCAGTCTTCAAAAAACCTACTCATACTTATTTAGAGCATCACAGGAATAACATTACGGCTCTTAAGCATGTGACATGGTCCTTCTCTGCCCTTCTTCATATACATCAAAGACCTAGAAAAACATTATTGATGTAAATTGAGGATTCAGTACACAAAAGCACATGTAAGACAAAATACATCCTCTCATATTGATGTACCTTTGATTCTTATTATAGATTCAGAGTAGTACAACACTGTCAAGACAGGATATAGTAGTATAGAACTTACATTTAAATTAGGGTAGGTAAAATAATTTATACTAAAGTCATACTGATAATTCCTATAGAACAAACATCTCAAGTATTTCAAACTGTGGAGCGGATATACCTGGTCGATGTTGGTACGAGTTGGCTTGTTACCAGAACTCTCCTGGGATCTAGTAGGTGTCTTTAAAGTACATGAGCTATGCAATTTCCACTAGATGTGATCCTGCATTTTCATGAACAAATACAGGTATTATTGAAGAAAAGGACTGTAAAATCAGGCTTTTGCAAAGTGTTTTCTTTTGAAAAACTTTGGACTTTATGTCATACATACAGTCTGGTTTCTGTCATCACTAGCATATTTTGAACTTCAGAAAAAATACTTTTACTATCTTTAGGTTCTGCGCATCCTAGACTGTCAACAAAGTCAGCATGGTTCGAACCTTCAAGATCTTTTCAACCAGTTTTTGTACACAGAAAACTTTCAACCTACTGAACACTTCTGGTGATACGCAGAAGCGCATCTGTTCTCACTAGAGACAACAGGTTTTAGGATAAAATACCTACACATCCTTTTTATATAGAAATTTGATCATTGATAGATGTTTGGTATCTGTATCAAAGTCCTTTGTTATCTTAGGTCTATGTCTCCAGGTTTCTGTTCTGATCTCACTTTCTCAGAGAAGCTGGTATGAACACTTGTCTCTTAAAATATTCAGATATACAGATGAAATATTCAATATATATAAAAAAACATTTTTAGTAGCCATATAACACAGCTAGGAGAAATTAAAATGCTGAAAATATAATCAGGATTAGAACCAAGTTCAAAGTCATGCAGCTGGCTGCTTTGAACTTCTTCCACTCTCTCTGTATCATCTGGTTTAAACTGGGAAATCTCCTGCTGAAGCCAGGAAAGCTACACCGATTTATATTAGCAAAACTTTATGGGGCAATGGGCTGTTTAGAGAATTTTATCTACAGCACTTGGTTGTCAAATAAACAGCTGAAACTTCATTTACTTAAATAAAGTCTTCCTTGATTTATGCTAGTGCAACGACAGTAGAATTTCATTCATGTTCCATTCCACATTGCACACAGTGGCATTTTCTAGGGTTATATAATGGCAGCTACATTTAAAAAGAAGAAAAGTTTCCTTGCATTTAATGAAATTGCCCCTAGCAAACGGCTGCTTTTTTTAATAAGAAAACAGTAATGAGTTACTTATTTGTGTGACGCTTTCAATTCTGCAAAGCTCTCCATTATACACCACATTGTGCCAACTTAGGACTTGAAGCCTGTGATCATCTCTGTATTTCTTTCTAGTTAAATGCAGAGCAATTGCACACTAGTTAGCTCAAGTGAATCATTATTTTGTCAAACCACAGAGACCATCTGCACTGAACTGGTTCCGTTTCAAAAGTCATAGCATGGATTGGCTGTCTCCAAAACCTTGAACCAAGTAAAACATTTCTTGCTGCTCTTGGGAAATGAGATGCTTATAATTAGACTGAACTGCTCTTCATGGTACAAGCTTTATTCAAAAAACACTGTCTGCTGCTTGATTGCTTTAATGAAAATGTTTTTCTTTCCCCACCACAGATTTGACTCCACAACTGTAGTCTGTAGGTAAACATATAAATGCAAAATAAAATATCCTGTGGGGAAGCAAAGGGGACAAACATCCTTTAAATAAATTAATATAAAGGCAAACAGGCCAAAGAACTGACCTTTATATCAAGATGACTTGCAAATGTTCTACATCTGTCCTTAACATCAATCTTCTCCCATATGTCTGTCCACGTACACTTCTGTAGCATCTTTCCTGGATGAGTGAACAGACTTTCATCAGCAAGATGTCAGTCCAAAGCCTGTCACCCAGAGGGTAATTTGTCAGGTTCCATTTCAAGGTTGAAATTTTGAAAGGTACTGAGAGGACTTACAGCCTCTGAGAAGTCAAGGATTTTCCAGAGGGTGAGTTCTTGGCAAATATGTGTACAAGACTTTGCTCTATGGAAAGGAAATAAGTGTTTAGGTGAGCATTCATCGGTTGTATTAGTTTGTTTCAACTCATTTTTCTTTGCGAGGTGGATGTCTTCAGTAGATGTAGCATTAATGAATATGATTGCCCTGGGTAGATTTAAGAACAAAAGGGTGCTCAGAAAAGCACACTTAATAATTATCAGATCAGATTTACTAGTTTACTTTACAGTGAAAAGCTGGTGGAAGTAAACATCAACAGTTTACTTTAATTTTCTTAATGATAAAAAGAAAAAAATACCGGTACAGTAGAAAGTAAGAATTCCACATGCTGAATTACAAGTATTTCTCTTTGCTGTGTATCTGCCAACAAGCTTCTATATATATTATTAATATTGATTTGGCATGATGTGTATCAGAATACCACACTGATTGCAGAAATTTCAAATCAGTAAAATCCTAAAACGTTTCGATTTCTTTACTATCAAATTAAAAATTCCTAAAAATAACTTTAGCATCTCTTCTAATCCCATGCACAGAAATACACAACCTATATTCTCATTATTTCATTGCATGCCATCATTCAAAAGTGATAAATAATCATAGAAAAGTTCTTTATCAATACATTCACTACATGGATAGCTCTGAGAATCCAAAAGCTCTCTTTACCTGCATAAGATGTCTAGCTTCTTCCATCTCTCCTTCTGAATCTAGCTCTGCTGTATGTGTGCACTGCCAAATATGTCATAATGGCTAGGTTTGTAATTTGTTGTTTTCAACAGCTCACGCCAACACTATAGGCATATTTGGCTTCTAGAGAAGAAATAACTTAAAAATGAAGCCTCTCATAAGTTACATTTGCTACATCTCCTCTACTAATTGTAGATAAGCCAGAAAACTTATGACCCACAGGTCAGGTCCTTGGGTACATATTACATTCAGCCCTGGTCTCTTCCAAACTTTATGTGGTACCTCTGTGGATAAACATTTTTTGTGGGTATGTTTGTGTTTATTTTTCAAGTGCTTGAAATAATCTTAAGGGCTGTACCACAGCCCACCAAATGAATATTTTTATAGCATACGTATCTCATGTCCTAGCTTGTGACATGAGTTGAAGTGGAACTGTTTGAGAGGGCAAGGTCATATGAGGTAGGTTTTATAAAGCACAGGAAATGAGACATAGCATGGTTTTGTCTATATTGCTTGCATGCTGTAGTCATGGAAATAAATGATACCCATGACCACACTTGCATTTTGTTTTAGTCATTCCTTGCTGGTTCTCTCCAGACAAAAAGCCCCACTGCTGAAGTGATGTACATGAGTTTGGATGACTGGAGTGTCACAACCTGGAAACATATTGGTAAGCTAAGTTTTTTTACAGCATATCTATGTAAACCAGAGCAAGGAATGACAGTAAACAAAGGGAAATTGAATCTTATGTGTGTCCCTCAACCTCTCCATAGTTAGTGTCAAAACTATCAGCATCTTGAATTTAGAAAAATAAAAATCATTAGCAAGCTAAAAATGGAAGTTAAAAATGTAATTGTTGATCAACCTGTCCAAACAAAATCTGGACACTGGCAGAGAAGTGCACATTGCAAATGAGAGAAGGTATTTAATTCCATCAGGAAGCAACAAGTGGAATCACTAAGGCTGGGTTATATGCTCACATTAATTTGACTTAAATTTGTACTTTTGGTGGGAAAGTCTTGCCTTCCCCACATTCTGGACAATCTTTTTCCATCCATCCCTTGTCTTTGAGCCATATTATGAGCCAATCCAATAGAATTATTCTGCTGGAAATAATTTCTTTTCCTCTCTTCTTTTCGCTTTCAGCCAGATTAGTCTCTTCCCCCATTTAAACAACAGTCTTTTTCCTCAAGAGGATATGGAAACAAGTAACTGGATGCAGAAGAAAAGCTACGGTTGGATAGACATACTGACTGCACAGATTTCCTTTGATTCAAAGTCACAACATTACAAAGAGAGACCAGAACAAAAAAGGGAAAAATGAGAAGAAAGGCTGAAATCTAGATGGAAAAACAGAGAACCGATGTTAAAAAGCAGGACAGAAGAAGAAAAATCAGTTTTAGAGTTAAAAATTAATTGGTTTTAATTTATGATTTAGGCTAACAGCATAATCTTTTGGAATACTGGCTAAGATTCTCTATCAAGTATAAGAAAAGCATTAATAAAACCTTATAAAGGCAGGAGAGAGGACTGTGTTAAACTATTTCTAGACATTTAAAAATCCTTTCTCTGTTTCAACTAGTTGTCTGGGTTCTCACACACACCCTCTGGAAAAGGAGCAAACGTCTTCACAGTGGAGCTTACCTTATTTAAATCAGAAGTCTACACCTGGTGGCATGAGTCACCCTTTGAGGTGCCTGCCTCTCTCTGGTAGATATAAAAGAAACCTAGAAAATGAGCTTAGCATAAAACTAGCTTTCCATGTAGGTCAGATAAAAAGAGATTAATTGTATCCAGAAGTCAATGGCTTTAGTTATGGGCAAAGGTAGCAGATGTGTGGCCATATTTTGTAATCCTGAGGGTCAAGGTCACCATCCTAATGGAAGAGATGAAAGAGAAAATTTCTCTGGGTACAGGAAGAACAGCACAGCAATACATCTAATACACAAATGCCTCAATTTGCCTAACCATGTAAAATTTAGTTTGCTCACACATGACCACCAAGTATTTATTATCTTGTCTTTCAAATAAATAAATAAAAAGCTGATAGGTCAGCTTTTTGTTTTGTATAACATTAGGCTTTGTGATTCATTAGTGCTCATTAAGCTGAATTTTTCTTCTGAGCATTGTAACTGAGAACCATCCAGCAATACAGGAAATAGTCCCAAGGCAACATTAACTTACCTCCTAGCATGCTGTACAAACTTTAAGACACTTACATTCCTTTAGTCATGAGAATACACATTAATTGGAGAAGGTTCCAGCTGATTCTGCAAGGTCCCCAACACCTTTAAACTCCAGTGGAGCAGCTGCATTTGCTAAGTAAGTTTAATGCCAGTTGAACACCAAGGTAGACATTCAGGTTCAGTTATAGGAAATAAAGGATTCAAGTTGTAGACCAACATACTCCAGAAGTACCAGAAGGAAAGGTTACTAGTCCTATCTTCTTTTCTTCACACATCTGCTGACAGCCAGCTCTGGTCATGGAGCTCTAATCACATGGATAAACCAACCAGTGTGACAGGGATAAATGATTAGAACTTAAGTTTAACCTAATCCCACTGCATTTGCTTAATACCTTTTGGAGCCTAACTCATATCAACAGAATCTTACTGAGAAACTTAACTCTTACAAACTGAATCGCCCCAGAAATAGTTTAACACACATTAATGGGTAGGGGGAATTAGCTTTTTCAGTGCCACTGCTGGCTTTGAAATGCTAAATCATCATGGAAAAGAAAGTAGAGTTTTAACAGTACCTCTGCTATAGTGTGGACACAGTAAGCACTATAAAAGTGCTTGCAAGTATGTTATATAAAAGGAGATATTACCTACACTGATAAAAGAAACTCATAATGTTGGCAAAAATGTGCGTATAGAAGTCTTTAAACTTGGTTTAAGATTTCAGTACAAATGAAAGCAACTGTTTCTTCATTCATTTTTCCCTGTAATGGGCAAAAAGCAAAAAGAACTAAAAATAAGGTAAAAGAACATTCACAGAAAGGAAATAAAAAATGAAAGTTAAGAGGAAAAATAGTACTAATTGATGATTTAAAATAATGCAAAAAACTGGACTTAATTCAGTCCCTCTCAGGTAGAGTGGCATCTCCAGTTCCTCTTAGAAGAAACCTAGATTCTCTTTTATGTGCTTTGCCAAAAACATGGTAGGTTTTAGTCAGCCACCAAGTCAAGCATGAAGTACTAGATTAAAAATCACAGGAACCGAGAGAAATTACAGAGAAGGAAACTTTTTGAGATATTGGTCTGTTTGGTTTTATATCTTATAAAGTTCTAGGGTCATATGGTTTGAAGCAAACTAATTCAGAAGATCTCATCCTGACAGCTGGCAGAGAGCGAGCTCAGTAGTGACAAGGAACCACACCCTCGCCTCAAAAATTGACAGTAGCTCAAATAACACACTTTTAAAGTACCATTGAAACTGCAATCCTGCCAGATCTTCAGTACTTTACAAGTGCTGCTTGATGCACTTTCAGCTACAGTGGCTTATTAAGAGCCATCAAAATGACTACCCAGTTATTACAGTGTTAATGTGTTTTTAATAATAATTATTTATTGCATCTGTAATTTTGAGTCAATTATATACCAGGCAGCCTATGTCAAATAATGTAATTTCCTCCAATGCTGAAAACCTCCAGAGGAGGTGCACTTATAATAGGAAAATCCTAAAACGTTTCGATTTCTTTACTATCAAATTAAAAATTCCTAAAAATAACTTTAGCATCTCTTCTAATCCCATGCACAGAAATACACAACCTATATTCTCATTATTTCATTGCATGCCATCATTCAAAAGTGATAAATAATCATAGAAAAGTTCTTTATCAATACATTCACTACATGGATAGCTCTGAGAATCCAAAAGCTCTCTTTACCTGCATAAGATGTCTAGCTTCTTCCATCTCTCCTTCTGAATCTAGCTCTGCTGTATGTGTGCACTGCCAAATATGTCATAATGGCTAGGTTTGTAATTTGTTGTTTTCAACAGCTCACGCCAACACTATAGGCATATTTGGCTTCTAGAGAAGAAATAACTTAAAAATGAAGCCTCTCATAAGTTACATTTGCTACATCTCCTCTACTAATTGTAGATAAGCCAGAAAACTTATGACCCACAGGTCAGGTCCTTGGGTACATATTACATTCAGCCCTTCCAAACTTTATGTGGTACCTCTGTGGATAAACATTTTTTGTGGGTATGTTTGTGTTTATTTTTCAAGTGCTTGAAATAATCTTAAGGGCTGTACCACAGCCCACCAAATGAATATTTTTATAGCATACGTATCTCATGTCCTAGCTTGTGACATGAGTTGAAGTGGAACTGTTTGAGAGGGCAAGGTCATATGAGGTAGGTTTTATAAAGCACAGGAAATGAGACATAGCATGGTTTTGTCTATATTGCTTGCATGCTGTAGTCATGGAAATAAATGATACCCATGACCACACTTGCATTTTGTTTTAGTCATTCCTTGCTGGTTCTCTCCAGACAAAAAGCCCCACTGCTGAAGTGATGTACATGAGTTTGGATGACTGGAGTGTCACAACCTGGAAACATATTGGTAAGCTAAGTTTTTTTACAGCATATCTATGTAAACCAGAGCAAGGAATGACAGTAAACAAAGGGAAATTGAATCTTATGTGTGTCCCTCAACCTCTCCATAGTTAGTGTCAAAACTATCAGCATCTTGAATTTAGAAAAATAAAAATCATTAGCAAGCTAAAAATGGAAGTTAAAAATGTAATTGTTGATCAACCTGTCCAAACAAAATCTGGACACTGGCAGAGAAGTGCACATTGCAAATGAGAGAAGGTATTTAATTCCATCAGGAAGCAACAAGTGGAATCACTAAGGCTGGGTTATATGCTCACATTAATTTGACTTAAATTTGTACTTTTGGTGGGAAAGTCTTGCCTTCCCCACATTCTGGACAATCTTTTTCCATCCATCCCTTGTCTTTGAGCCATATTATGAGCCAATCCAATAGAATTATTCTGCTGGAAATAATTTCTTTTCCTCTCTTCTTTTCGCTTTCAGCCAGATTAGTCTCTTCCCCCATTTAAACAACAGTCTTTTTCCTCAAGAGGATATGGAAACAAGTAACTGGATGCAGAAGAAAAGCTACGGTTGGATAGACATACTGACTGCACAGATTTCCTTTGATTCAAAGTCACAACATTACAAAGAGAGACCAGAACAAAAAAGGGAAAAATGAGAAGAAAGGCTGAAATCTAGATGGAAAAACAGAGAACCGATGTTAAAAAGCAGGACAGAAGAAGAAAAATCAGTTTTAGAGTTAAAAATTAATTGGTTTTAATTTATGATTTAGGCTAACAGCATAATCTTTTGGAATACTGGCTAAGATTCTCTATCAAGTATAAGAAAAGCATTAATAAAACCTTATAAAGGCAGGAGAGAGGACTGTGTTAAACTATTTCTAGACATTTAAAAATCCTTTCTCTGTTTCAACTAGTTGTCTGGGTTCTCACACACACCCTCTGGAAAAGGAGCAAACGTCTTCACAGTGGAGCTTACCTTATTTAAATCAGAAGTCTACACCTGGTGGCATGAGTCACCCTTTGAGGTGCCTGCCTCTCTCTGGTAGATATAAAAGAAACCTAGAAAATGAGCTTAGCATAAAACTAGCTTTCCATGTAGGTCAGATAAAAAGAGATTAATTGTATCCAGAAGTCAATGGCTTTAGTTATGGGCAAAGGTAGCAGATGTGTGGCCATATTTTGTAATCCTGAGGGTCAAGGTCACCATCCTAATGGAAGAGATGAAAGAGAAAATTTCTCTGGGTACAGGAAGAACAGCACAGCAATACATCTAATACACAAATGCCTCAATTTGCCTAACCATGTAAAATTTAGTTTGCTCACACATGACCACCAAGTATTTATTATCTTGTCTTTCAAATAAATAAATAAAAAGCTGATAGGTCAGCTTTTTGTTTTGTATAACATTAGGCTTTGTGATTCATTAGTGCTCATTAAGCTGAATTTTTCTTCTGAGCATTGTAACTGAGAACCATCCAGCAATACAGGAAATAGTCCCAAGGCAACATTAACTTACCTCCTAGCATGCTGTACAAACTTTAAGACACTTACATTCCTTTAGTCATGAGAATACACATTAATTGGAGAAGGTTCCAGCTGATTCTGCAAGGTCCCCAACACCTTTAAACTCCAGTGGAGCAGCTGCATTTGCTAAGTAAGTTTAATGCCAGTTGAACACCAAGGTAGACATTCAGGTTCAGTTATAGGAAATAAAGGATTCAAGTTGTAGACCAACATACTCCAGAAGTACCAGAAGGAAAGGTTACTAGTCCTATCTTCTTTTCTTCACACATCTGCTGACAGCCAGCTCTGGTCATGGAGCTCTAATCACATGGATAAACCAACCAGTGTGACAGGGATAAATGATTTGAACTTAAGTTTAACCTAATCCCACTGCATTTGCTTAATACCTTTTGGAGCCTAACTCATATCAACAGAATCTTACTGAGAAACTTAACTCTTACAAACTGAATCGCCCCAGAAATAGTTTAACACACATTAATGGGTAGGGGGAATTAGCTTTTTCAGTGCCACTGCTGGCTTTGAAATGCTAAATCATCATGGAAAAGAAAGTAGAGTTTTAACAGTACCTCTGCTATAGTGTGGACACAGTAAGCACTATAAAAGTGCTTGCAAGTATGTTATATAAAAGGAGATATTACCTACACTGATAAAAGAAACTCATAATGTTGGCAAAAATGTGCGTATAGAAGTCTTTAAACTTGGTTTAAGATTTCAGTACAAATGAAAGCAACTGTTTCTTCATTCATTTTTCCCTGTAATGGGCAAAAAGCAAAAAGAACTAAAAATAAGGTAAAAGAACATTCACAGAAAGGAAATAAAAAATGAAAGTTAAGAGGAAAAATAGTACTAATTGATGATTTAAAATAATGCAAAAAACTGGACTTAATTCAGTCCCTCTCAGGTAGAGTGGCATCTCCAGTTCCTCTTAGAAGAAACCTAGATTCTCTTTTATGTGCTTTGCCAAAAACATGGTAGGTTTTAGTCAGCCACCAAGTCAAGCATGAAGTACTAGATTAAAAATCACAGGAACCGAGAGAAATTACAGAGAAGGAAACTTTTTGAGATATTGGTCTGTTTGGTTTTATATCTTATAAAGTTCTAGGGTCATATGGTTTGAAGCAAACTAATTCAGAAGATCTCATCCTGACAGCTGGCAGAGAGCGAGCTCAGTAGTGACAAGGAACCACACCCTCGCCTCAAAAATTGACAGTAGCTCAAATAACACACTTTTAAAGTACCATTGAAACTGCAATCCTGCCAGATCTTCAGTACTTTACAAGTGCTGCTTGATGCACTTTCAGCTACAGTGGCTTATTAAGAGCCATCAAAATGACTACCCAGTTATTACAGTGTTAATGTGTTTTTAATAATAATTATTTATTGCATCTGTAATTTTGAGTCAATTATATACCAGGCAGCCTATGTCAAATAATGTAATTTCCTCCAATGCTGAAAACCTCCAGAGGAGGTGCACTTATAATAGGCTATCGTATACAAAGCATAGGTAGGTCTTAATAGGTCTTAATGAAATGCTTGTTTAAATCAAAATGTTGCAAAAATATTTATTCTATTTTTATGCATAATTAAAGTGCATTTGTAAGATTATGTTAATTGCTAGACATGGGGAAAAAGAACCCCCCCTCCAAATTCATTAAATAAGCCTAAGAACATGGTGCGTTTACCTTACTTAATGTTAATGAGATAACATTTGCAAAGTATTTTGAAGCCCTGAAGGACTACATTTTCTTTTTGTCATTACTGCTATTCCAACTGCTTTTTTTAAAAAAAAAGTTTATTCATTTAATTTTGTTTAATTTTACAAGGAAATACTTTTCACACATCTGGTAGATGTGGTGTCAGGCATAGGAATTAAGAGCAGCTCTTCAGGATCTTATTTTCCCAAGATATCATGGCCCAAGACCATGAGGAAAGAGCCCTCCAGGACAAGAGACACGAATGACAGAAGCATTCCTTGCTGGTATTGCAGTCAATTCACAGAAAAATTGTTGCTGACATCCAGCTGTTGCTGTTGGATCTTTAGCAAAAATCTCTCTACAATATCTGTAAATAAAAGAATAGGTTAATAGCTTCCACAGGGGTCATTGTATGTATCTAAGTTAGGTTTCTGCTGAGCTACCCATTGCAGGAGCCTCTCCCTGTTAATGTCATAGACTAAACAAGCAGTGTGAACTCTCCTGTCACTGGGTACATAACAGGATCTGTCTTATACCCATAACATTGTGTTTTGCTTGAGATTTTTAAAAGCAATAGAAGACATGGAGTCCTTTGACTTTAAAGTGAACTAACTAACACTAATTAACCTCTGTGTAGGACAGAACAAATCAGATTTCGTATGGGGTTGTAGTCACAGTGTCTAACTCCTGCTGAACTCCAGTACTTTTATTCAGGTTGCTCACACCAAAAAGGTTATTTGAGCTTGACCCTGCTTGTAGACAGTCAATGAAAAGTCAGTCTTCAGGGTTAATAAGGCCAAGAGTAGAGTTTGTATTTGAGGTTAAGATGTATCAAGAAAGGTATTTTACTCTGGAGCTGGTTTACTTTTGGATAGTTTTGTCCAGCAAACACAGTTAAAAGTTTCTTTTAAATAAAATGCAATTGAAAAAAATATATATCAAGTATCTTTGCTCCAAGTTATGATGTCAGATATTTGGGAAGAATAAATAGGAGCCAGGGGAGTTGAATGCGGGTGAGATTTAGCTTCAGAAAATCTTTTTTTCCACAAATACTGCACTGTTTGAGAATACAAAGGAAAAATATTTGGGGGAAAAACTCCCAACGTTTTGTTTTCATCAGAGGCTTGAATTTTTCCACTTCACAGACTTTAGCGAGTACAAGGATTTGGTCTTCCCTCTTTGTCCTCATCTTCTGTCCTCCTTGCCATATTCTGTGCTCCCATGTTATTGGACTTTTCTTCCTTTTCTCCCAGTTCTCCTGTACTCCCAAATCTATGTTGTTTGTGTTTACAATAACGGGTAGTTAGACTACATGGTGTCCTTCATGGCCATATCTACTGACTGTCTATATCAAACCATCTTTCCCGGGAAACTCATACAAACAACAGGTCTCAAGAATAGGAAACTCACCCAAAAAACCACACAATTCACCTGGTTCAAGCTAGAGATGGAGGAAGGCTAAGTTGAAGTTTGAAGGATTCTGCCTCAAAAAGAAGTTTTAAATATGGACAGGGCAGTTCCTAGAGCTTTTGTGGAACCTCCTGCAGTGAAAAAAGGGAGCAGGGCAGTTTTATGTCCCTAAACAACTTTCCCATTCTGCTCCCATACCTCTCAAAGCCTCCCACGGAGTTTAGAATTGCTGAGATTGCCATCTGTCCTTGCTCTGTCATTTCTCCTACCCTCTTCTAGGTTTTGTTGCTGCCTGTCAGGCTATGATCCAAGGGGGCTCTCAGAGTGGAGCAGGGAGGAGAGCAGAGAGAGAGATCAGCAGGAACTCCATTCTTTCTCCATCTGCTCACCCAGCTGATAATCTGTATGTGACAAACATTATGCTGGGTCACCATGTCTATAAACTGTGTATATAGACCAGAGAAGACATGACTGCTGTCTGTTACTTCCCTGTCACAGTGAGACTCTCAGTGAGAGGTCCCACAGAATGCCTGTTTTCCACGATGCTGCAAGATCAGAAATGGGGAAAGAGTTCCTGCAAAATATTTTCCTTTTCTCTGTCCTCCAGACCGTGCTTCAGAACACACCTGCTGTCCGTGAATGCCCTTCCTTTAAATGTTAAGTACAAATAAATCAGTCTCTGTACTGCAGTGTACAGAATTTCAATGTGCTGAATTCAAAAGGCTAAAATCCCTTATTTTGTCAGGAGAATGTCAACTTTATGATTTGAGGAGAGCAAGAGAAAGGAGAGACAATATCCTCCTTTTTTTTTTTTTTTTTCCTTCCCTGTAAAACATCTTGCGCTGCAGAAAGCTTTTTGATATGTTTTTACATGTCTCTGACAGCACCACATGTCTGTCTTGGCCAGTCAATGTGACATAAATGTGCTTTGGATTTCTATCATCTCCCAGTAACAGTGCTCGCTGTGTACTGTGGCTGGAGTGCCACACCAGATGTAATGGTCTGCTCTCTTTTCAAATTGGCCCCCAAAAGATGGATAATTTCATCAATAGATGTACATTTACTATGTACTTTTAGGTGAGGAGGTTGGTGCAGTGTAGCTTCATATCTGTACTTACCTTGTTTAGCTGAAAGTATAGCAGTATTTTCTTCAACTTGAATAAATGACTGACCTATAACTCATAACAAGGTAGCTGCTCTACTGTTTTGCCTCAAAGTTTCCATCCATAAATGAAAATGGTTTTGAATTTGATGTGCTTTTATTGATGTGCAGTATAAAACAAATGCATAAACTGTATACAGGGATCATTAATTCACCCTGGAATTGCAGGTAACTAGAGTGGGTTCGGCAATTCTTTAAAACCTATTTTGAGTTATAGAATAATACAAATATACATGCATATGTATGTGTCACTGATCCAGCCACATTTATCTATCCAAATGGATATGCAGTACAGCTTTTTTTTGGTTCTCATTTTTGGAATTACTTCTAGCCTCTCAGAGTACATTCCATACTCAGGAAGATCAGTTAGAGAACACGGCAGCTCTACAGTCCCCACAATGTTTCTTCTCATTTTTGGAATTACTTCTAGCCTCTCAGAGTACATTCCATACTCAGGAAGATCAGTTAGAGAACACGGCAGCTCTACAGTCCCCACAACACATAATCAACAAAAAACAAGAGAAAGAAACAAAGGCACAAGAAAAATGATTAAAAATCTGAAGTTGGAGAGATCACTATGTAAGGCAATCAAATCAAATAAGGAAATTCAGTTTAATCAAGGCATGCATATTAAAGTACCCAGTCAAAAATAAACCCTTCAGCTGATGGGAAAAAATACAGGTATATAGGGCTAGGAGAACAGAGAGACACACATTAATTATTGAAATCAATGAACCTGACATCCAGCTCTGAAAAAGATACAAAAGAACCATCATGCATTCTAGGTACAGACAGGATTATGTATTTGACTAAGCTCTTGTTGTGAAATTGTATTCTGTATTTAGCAACTCCACAGACATCTAAGGGCTGGGTTAGGTTATAGGGTAGAGAAAGTTTCTGTACTTGGTTGTAGAGGAATAACAAGACATGTACTGAAAATGTGGACACCGTGTTTTGAGAAATCAAATATCTAATGGTGAAGAAGAAAAGGAAATAATTTTTCAGTGCTACTCTGGCCACTGAGATATGCTACGTGTGTTCCTCTGTGGGTGAGACGTGGTATTTGTCTACCTTTTCGCTCAGCAGAGGCCCATGATCTGATGATTTTCCAATCTTTCATCTCAAGTATTATCCCTCTTTTGATTTTTCTGATGAGAAAAAGGAGGTTGAGTTGGAGAAAGCCCTGAAAAAGAACCAAAATTCCTTAATCTATGTATGAACTAAGATGGTGGGGGTTTACACTGTATTCAGTCTTTGGTTCGGATTTGGATCCGAGAGAGCATTTACAGTTTGATAACTTGGGACTTCATCTTCTGTGATAGTTTAATCTGCTCTCAGCTAGATCTGCCACTCCTGATGGTAATGTGCATTCAGCAGCAGGTTCAGGTATGATAATTGCACCAATTACTGTCCCTAGGTACCCACACCAAACCTTCTCCCCCCCCCCCCCCCCCCCCCCCCAAAGCTTTCTGTAGGAGGCATAATTATGTAATAAAATTCCTGTTTCTGCAGCATTCACCCCGTACCAACACAGAAATGCAGGCTTTATTATTCTTCCCAGCTGGTAGGCACTGAATTACTAGTGTTTTAACCCTCTTTGCACTAAACCCTCAGTTTGATTTCTGACTCGCAGCAGCCCCCCCCCCCCCCCACCCCCCCAAAAAAAGAAACCCAAACCCCTACCAAAAATCAACCCGCAGTCTTTTCAACTGAGACAGACAAATGTAAAATACATTCTTACCCACACAAGCTTGCACATCAGTCCACACTAAAGTCAGTGCTGACTGGCATTAATAAGACAGTCTGCAAACAGTTCAGGCACTGTTCCACCACCATTTCAGCTGTTGTCAACACACCACAAGGTACCAGCTTCTTGTACACAAGTGAGACAGCCAAATGATCTAACGTCAGCAATTCTGGCTTATCCATTTGTGATGTGTGTGTGAAGACAAGTAAAACAGCTGCAGTTCTCTGGGCATTACCCACTCAAAAAAACAGTGAGGACAAAATACTTTCATTATGTCTCCTCATTCATACACATCTCGTATCTGACTACAAGTCTCAGCACAGCTGCTATGTTTACTCTCATGTTTCATTATATCTTCTTTTCCCTATAACACATGCGTCTATAACACCCAGTTCTTTGGTTCTTCTTTTGTCCTGTGTTGTAGACTGGCTCTACTCCCAGGGAGTTTGGGTTAGTTGATGCTCCAGCTCCAAAATGAATGAAGAAATAGCGAGGGAATGTCATGATACAATGAAAGCAGTAAACATCTTTTTCCACCCTTCAGACAATATGAACACAAGCCATCCTAGACTTGCAAGTGCAAGGCTTACAGTGAGTACCTATTATAAAGCCTCTGCAGACCTAAACAGTAAAGGAAATAACCTGAGGGATCTCCATGTTCCCTGCAGGAACTATTGGAATTGCTTAGGTATGCACCAAGAGCTCTAGGCTACAAACAACCAGTAGTAATTCTCCTTTAGCTTAGGCCCAGAAAATACCTAAATATTATGGCCTGCAGCAAAATAACATGTGTGTAACAACTGGGCAGTTGTGGACTTATTATATTCTGTTGTTATAAATAGGCCCCATCTCCAGCTGTTGCTCAGATTATGCTATATGTTCTGTTTCCTGGGTTTAATGTTTACTTCTAGCTTGATACCTAATTAAGTATTATTAGAATAAAACTATTATTGATGCCATGTGTTTACAGTAACATTAGCATTGCATTTAGTCTGTTCACTAATTTGCTGGGTTTAGATTAAGATGTAAACTGCACACTGAGAAAACGAAACCCTGGAGAACTCTTGGGTGAGAATTGCAAGACAGCAATTCTTTACCCTATGTTAGTATTTTTTCTAACTGTGGCTCAGAAACAGACTCTTTTCCACTAGTTGAATTTCAATGATCTTATACCTCATTTTGTGAATTGATAATGCCATTCTGGGTAAACTGCAAATACCAGGCAGGGGAAGCCAGTTACTTCAAAATGCCTGTGAATGTTTATGTATTCATGGCAAAGGATAAATGTTTGGGGGTTAGTTAGGACATTGTCAACACTTCATTAAGACCATACTTCCTGTTAATGGGCATTTTCCTTGCACTTAACTCCCCTACTATATGTATCACACCAGTAATAACAATTGTGCATTTTAATATTTTGGTATTCCTAGTCCTTTCTTCCTTCTGCATGAAGCTACTTGATCTCAAAGTATATCAGGATTGTCTAAAGCCATAAAATCATCAGATTCTGCCAGGGCATTGAAAAACCTATGAGGATAGTTTTTTTGAAGCTCCCATTTCATCACATTTTCTTTCAGTTTAGCCATCTAAATGTGTCTGTCATACAGACTCCTTTCCTTATCCAGTCTAAAACTGGGACTTCCTAGACACAGCTTTGTTTTACAGAAGGAACTACAAGCTTAGACTGGAAACCTAACTTTTTGATGACAGTCAGTCTTTTTTGATAAGCATGCCTTTAATACTCACAAGATGAACACATACTTCAATTCTAACTTTTGCTTCTGCTCCCTTCTATACTTTGGTGTCATCACAAACTGAATTTTCAAAGGGATTTTCTAGAGATTTTAGGACATCTAGTCATGCCTTCACCATAACTTTTGAATCAGAAAATGGCAGGAAAGATAAAATCACTTTACAGCTAGGCAAGAATGCATTGCCTGAAGACAGCTTTGACTTGCAATTAATAATTTTACCTTCAATTTTTTTATTGAACTTTTTTACTGTATGACAACAAAAAGTGCTATGGCAACGAGATAACCTATGTTCATTTTTTCTGTCACATGATAAGCTTGATTTACCCAGCACTGTCTTTGAAGAAGATCCAGAGTAACAAGGTCATAATTGGTCTACTCTGTTACAGATGTCCTAAACAGTCTCACTACCTGTCCCACAACCCTCATTACTCAGGAAGGCGACAGGCTGCTTGAAGAAAGGACAGCTATGTGGAAGAAACACTGTTTTGCCAGAAGTACCAAGTGCACTCCAGGGCCAAGATCCTTATCACATGTCTAGGTATTTTCACTCCATTGTAACTAATCAACCTTAGCCTCTCTGCCTTCAGTGTGAAAAAAGAAGCATTTCTAAAGTGTGATTTATCTGTCCTGTTTTAGAAGTCTGTTTTAGCACAAGATGAATTGTACTGTCAAAGTTTCTCCTCCTCCTCTCCATTGACTATTAAGGGAGTCCAGGACAACAAAGTATACTGCAGTTACCTACAAAAGGAATGTCTGCATTTGGTCACATTAATCCTGTTCCTGATATCTGCTTTCAAGACACCAACAGACTCTTCAAACTGACATCATCAGTGCCATGAAGCACAAAATTGCGTCTAAGGCTAACTCAAATGATGGATATTGTGTCTTGATACTCTGAAATAAATCAAGAGAATTGTGCTTACAACTGAAGGACTAGTTGCTTACCTGGAGTATATCAGAAGCACACTGTTGCTTTCCATGTCATATGTTTAGTGATAGTTGTAAAGCACAGAGCAAATCAACATAAACATGGTGAAAAAGAAATTCACGTGGATACATATAGACCCAAACACACAATTATCTCTATAACAGGATAAAATGCGACTCAGTTCCTCTTCTACCCTTTTCCTCATTTAAGGCTAAGAAGAAGTAAATAAACCCCAGAAGAAACAGTTGGAGATCTAAATTATACCCTGTCCTGCACTGCAAGAACAGTCACCATATAAATACTAGATAAAACTGGTAGTGAAATGTTTGTTCTAGCTATCATGGACTTTCTATTGACATCAGCTTTTCCATTTGTAAAATAACAATGATGATATCCACCACAAGTCACAGCAAATTTGGGAGTTTTTATCAGAAAGTGACAACACATCAATACGGAAACATCATGGAACTGCTGTAATTGCAGTAGTTAGGTACAAGAGAAGAAGGAATAAAAAGCTATCACTTAAATTGCTATGTAACCAGAGACCAGTATGGCATATCCATTCATACTAACAAACGTCACTGTTTTGATAGGAAAACATATCCTTAAACTGAGTCTATACCTTATTTGCCAGAAAAGTAGATTATAATGAACTGCACAATTACAGAATCTACATAATTTTCGTGGGCTAAAAGAGCCACATATCTGTTGAAAACTGTGTCCTTGAAATTCTTCAATATAAGAGGGTTCATTATAGACACAAAACAATGTCTTCAATCCCTCTTGAAGAGTATGGCAGTGAGTGTGCTTTGAGAAATGGCTGGGAAGGAATGTGACTTCACAGGTAAGATACTTTGACCAGTCTTGACAGCTTGAATCATTCCTGATTACAGCTGTAGCTTAGAACTGAAAAATTACCACTGATCATACTAGCTATGGTAATTCATGGTGAGAGTGCTAGCAGGTTATTAGAAATGTGAAATAAAATATATTCATTTTGTCATGGGGAGATTATTGAAGTAAATGCATCTTGATTTCCTCCTAGGTAACAAGCAACCCAGAAATGTGCTAGTTAATTTGGCAAGCAAAAAACTCAATAAACTGTAGGATCTGATGGCTTGTGATTGTTTAAGCAGACTGTGACCCAAGCAAGACTGGCACAATAACTGAGGTCCACAATGAAAAAGTAGGTTTAGGCACACCCGAGCTAGCTGGAATAGAGGGACATCAGGACTGATAACTGAACACACGGACTTCAGAACCACTCAAGATGCTACATGCATACCCCAGCAGCTTTAATGAACTGAAGTTTGTGCTTCAAGTCCTCTACAGTATCACTATTTATACTATTTACTACAGTTAGCTCAGCTATGCCTACTGTAGATACTTTCTAAGCAGCAACAGTGTAGGGGGGGGGAACATTTATGGCAAAGCATACTAGCAGAATAAAGAAGCAGCCCTGTCCTATGCCCACCTATCTTCTAAATAACAATTTCTGCAGCTTTACTTCTAGAATTTTCAAATTCAAGAGGAAACACTGACCTGTCTGATTAGCCCGATGTGCAAGTAAAGCTCTGTATGAGTAATACCCTCCAAATAACATGCTTTGAGGCCTTTGATTAGCAAGAAGGTCATTGGTGGTTTAATGCCCAATTCCCAGATGCCTCATTAATGAGTATAAACTCATTTAAAAGATTTGTGATAAGTAATTAGCTACTGTACAACTGCTTCAGCATATTCCCCATCACTCCAAGGACAACTAAGAAAGAAGGGCTGATATCCTATGTGAGCAATAATGAGAGAGAAAGGAGAATCATTATTGTTTTCTACCTGGGTGTATTGGTGGGCTGATTCTTTCCCCCACCATTCTTGCTATGCTGTTTGTCAAACTCTAGTGTATTGTAAATGGGAATAAACCTTTATGAATGACTGTTATGGAGGAATTCAGGGCTATTGTGCCTTGTTAGTTGCGTACCGTACAAGGAAACTGAGTATGACTTACATGAAACCAGGAAATATTTGTGTCACCCATGTCTGTGAAGCAAGGACATATGGGTCACAGAGTGAATTGAATAGGCATGGATACTCCTTAATGAATTAAATTGCAGTCAGCGTAACAGCATGTTTAGCCAAAGGATGCCACACGGTACCTCTATTTCTCCAGCAACTACATGTTCTGAGAAAGCACGAGGTGCTCTTCTGTTCTTTGTCTGACCCATTCCAGCCCTTGAGCAGTAACATGTTAGATCTGATAAGGGCTCGAGGAAGCTATTTATTATGCTTTCCAAAAATCTCTATCTGTAAAGGAAGAAATAAAAGTCAGTGGTTAAGATGCTAGTGTGACACTGAGTTCCAAATTAATTTATTCTTTGAAAGGCTGGATGGATGATTTTCCAGTAAACCACATAGACTCCATGTGTTTCTATACTTCTAATAGAAATGTGATCATGAAAGATGTTATGCAATGTTTGGATACACCATGTAAATAAAGGTTTCATCAGTCATAACTGAATCCACAAAATATACCTCTGATGGTTTTGGTTTCCCTTTATTCTCAGGAAACTGCTCTGTTGTGTAGGGATGGGGTGAGGAAGGCTAAGGCACAGCTGGAGCTGAACTTGGCAAGGGACGCCAAGAATATTAATAAGCACTTCTACAGGCATGTCAGCCAGTAAAGGAAGTCCAAAGAAAGCATACCCCTGCTGATGAGCAATCATCCCATGATTCTATGAACTGTTCACGTTCTCTATCTGCAACAGAGATAGAAATAAATATTAAATACAAATATGCTTTTTCACAGTCAGACATGGTTAGTTTTATATAACAGCTACATTTACAATATTAGTCTTCTGTTCTGAATACTGGTCAAGAGTAATGTCTTCTGGTGAGTAAAGACTGTTTATTCTCAAAGCACTGCTCATCACTAAGCAGAACCAGTTTTCCATAGAGAGTGACACACATAATAAACTCATGGAAATTTCAAACTTTATTTCTTCCAATCCATACCTCTTTTCAGGAGGTGAAAGAGTTACAGGTAGCACTGGGTAACTGTAGACCAGGACCATGGAGGTTAGGACAATGTGACAACATTCCACTATGAAAGGTTTGCCATTGCGACACTTTTGGTGGAAGCTCCAGTAAAGTTCGGGATCCATACTGCTAAATGCTCAAGTTGCAACATAGGAAATTCTGATGAGGTTTAAGTAAAAATATTTTTTAAATGAGGATGGTGAATCACTGTTAAAGAAGCCTAGAGTCTGTGCAATCTTCCTCCTGGGAGATTATAGAACTGCCCAAGATCGATTAAATAGGTGTCTTCTTATTTTACAGAAGACTGCAGCAAAACCAAGTAGTTGCCCCGGAACCCTCCTTCATAACAAAATATGCCAAACTGATCACTCTGGTAGCCCATATAATACAGAATTTTCCCAGGGTACCTGTCCCTGCTTCCGCTGCCTGTGCATTTCTTTCTTTTCCTTTATTTTGACTAGCAGGTCTCAACTCAGCCATGCCGGTCTCTCTCCTTCTTTTCCTGATTTCTTATACCTGGGGATCAAGAGCTCTCGCGCTCTATAGAATGTGCCCGTAAAGATCTGTCAGCTCTGTTCTGCTCCCTTGTTCCTGAGGGCAGTTTCCCACCAGGTCCTATTGACTAACTCCTTGAACAGCTGGAAGTCTGCTTTTCTAAAATTCAGGGTCCTGATTTTACTCTTTGCCTGACCCCTCAGGACTGTGAACTCCACCGGTGCTTGATCACTGCAGCCCAGGCTGACTCCAGTCTTGACATCACTGATTATCTCACTTGTGTTGGTGACCAACAGGTCTAGTATCACATCTCCAGTGGTAAGGCTGTCTATCGCCTGGCTTACATATTTGAGCTATTGTGTTTGCAGAGTAAGACTGACAGCAGCTCGTGCTGCACACATAAACTTAAACTCTTTAGCTTGCAGATCTAAATTCAAAACTTTGCTTAAATGAAAGTTAACTGAAAGTTAAGCAGCTGAATTGTTCTACAGCCAATCATCTTGTAGCTATAAGCAATGTCCAAACAGCTACATGCAATCCCTTGTGATCTTGCAGGATCAACATACTGTGAAATGACTTTGCACAGTAATAAGTAACCCACGTTATAGCTCTTCATGCAGGGCATAGTAAAGAATATTAAAGATTTTCTGCTTTTAAGCTTTCTGCTGCTGTAGTTTATATAGTCCCATTTATTCACAAGTAAGTGAAAAATCTGATCTCTTTCCAGTTGGTTCTGCACTTCTTAAATTTGGAGATGCATCCACTCTGTGCAGAAATGCAACTATGGTGATCAATGTTTTTGCAAAGCAATAGCACAGGGGCTTTAACGACAGCAAGAGCTTTTCTGATGAAGGGGCAGGAAGGGAATGAGACTTTTGCAACCGATCATGCCTGTATATAGGAAAGCTGGAGTGGAAGTTGAATCATCCTTGTTTTCTCTAATTAAAGTTTTTCAATTGCTGATGAAAATTTCCCACACAGATTTGTTTAACATCAGAGAGTGGCACACACTATGCAGACACATAGGGGGCAGAAATTTGTTTTACACAGCTTTAGATAAGATACTGATATTTACTCACCCAATTTCTCTTTTCTAATGGACAGAGAAACAGACACTTCTAGGATTCAGATGTCTAAAATGGGTGAGGTAAGTGTCTTCAAAGAAGGACCCATTTCTCTCCACTGATTAGAAAGGGAGTTTGGAGAGAAAGGTCAGTTGCAGATGTTTTATGTTTTTTTAGACCACCTGGTTCTCATGGCTGCATCAGCAAACACCACAAAGTGAAGTGGATCAAATATTCTCTCTCTTATACGCGGGCTCTTTGTCTTAATTGCTTTCCCTGTATCTTGTCCCATACACAGATGTTATAAAAGTGCTCGTTTTCAAGGTCTGTTTCAAAGCATTTTTTCAGTCAAAGGGTTTTTATCATTCTCTACAAACTTCAGAGCCAACAGATTTCCTGTGTAAGCGAGTTCTTTCGATAACTTCTGCAATGGCTGTAACATTGAGTTTAACTTTGTACAGCATATTGGTGCCAGAAGTCTAGTCTAGAACTTTCTTTTTAAATTATTTAGTGTTCATTTACATAAAAAAAGTTTGTGTTACAAGTTAACAATATTGGTACAGAGCACAGAGATTTCATTAAACATCCAAGATGAAGTTGGCTTGTCAAGTTTAACTTTGTTCGTTGTACAGAGTGGTGAGTCTTTAAATGCAGCTGATGTCTCAAAGAAGGAAGGGGGAGGAGGTGAATCAAAGCGAATCATACCTAATCTGAACATTTTCTTTAGGTGTTTCATGTGTTTGGACAGTTGTCTGTTACATAGCAAATTATGACCAAGTCCCAGGCACATCAATTACAGCAGGAGTAGAGAAACATCCTGAAGGATCTTAGTCAGTGGAGTCAGGCAGCAGAGGTTGCAGAAACTTAGGAAGGTATTGAGAATTCCCTAGTAACTGCAACACAGTCATGTACTGAATAAGGATTAGCTCTGAAGTGTGGATGCTTCCCTTTGGTAATTACCATCCACAGCTCCAGCTTTTCTAACATGGAGTTAACTTCTTCCCATTTTGTAGAAAAGTCAGTGTAAGAGCCAGGCAGTCTAAATAGCACAGCAAAACTGCAGCCTAGTTCTTAAGAACCAAAAACTTGTCAGAAAGCCCTAAATACTCTAAAATATGAGGCAAATTACCAGGGTATCCCATATTCCTGTCGGTGCACCCTGATACTATTTATTTCAATTTTCAAGTGATTCCTGAGAAAAGTATAACAAGCAGCTGGGATATCTTACCTTTTTCTATTGCATTCCAAAAATAAAATGCCCAGAATTAACATTTCAACACACTGGAATGATTATAATTTTCAAATATAGTAGACCTAATCAGGCTTACAGCACCTTCATATACCTCCTTCTGAAATTTCTGCCAGGCTGTGGGCTTGGAAAACTTTGGAAACATGGTGGAAACTTTATGCAACCAGTGACAAAAACCAGGTTCTGCCATGCCTTGGTACTTTGTGAACTGGAAAATTAAAGGTGAAATGACCTTCCAACAGCCCCTCCCACTCGAACTACCCCATCAACGGTCACTCGCTGTTTGAACTACCCCACCAACGGTCACACACCGTTTGAACTACCCCACCAACGGTCACTCGCTGTTTGAACTACCCCACCAACGGTCACACACTGTTTGAACTACCCCACCAACGGTCATTTGCCGTTTGAACTACCCCACCAACAGTCACTTGCCGTTTGAACTGTCCCTCCAACGGCCGCGCTCGTTTGCAGCCCCTAGGTCCTGGTGTTCCCTCAGAAACACCTCAATAACGAACACCTGTTCTGGCACTGGGGCGAGGGTCCCTCCTCCATCACCCCGGCCTGGTCTGGTCTCTCAGCCATCTCCAGGCCTCTCCTTGCCCCACCAGACCCATCTTGCTGCAGAGCCACGCCACTGCCGCGCCTTGCGGAACAGTTTGCTGGACGCCGTGGGGATTTCAGGAGACGACCAACGTCCTGCTTTTGCAGTATGAACTGGTAAGTAAGTAGGACCTGGGGGAGATGTTGAGGGCTGTCTGGCCCAGTGGCTGTCACATCTCACTCTCCGGAAGGAGTGGGGATGACTCAGATTTGTAAATCTGCAGCAGCGCAGACTAAGGTGAGATAAATCTCAAGGTCTGTATACAAACATTTATTAGTTTCCCAAAATGATTAGTATAGGTCTTTATAAGTCCCAGGGAATTGTTTAGGTATATAACAAATTATGGCAAGTGGTGAGGTATGGATTGTGTTATCTAGCATGTTACTTATACAACAATTTATGTCTATGGAGTTAACAACTCTAAGAGAAAAGAGAAACCAAGGGATAGAGAAAGGAAAAGACAGAGAAAAACATCAAGATAGAGGGATCACTGGTCCTGGTTCCAGCATCTTTTTCAAGGAATCTTCCCAGGCATAATCTTCTTCTTTCTTGGGAAAAATCTTCCCAAGCACTACCTTCTTCTTTGTTTTTCCTAGAGCACTTATTTTCCCCTTTTGTATTTGCTGAATTAGCACAGTCCATGTCTTTTGCCAAGGACAGCCTCATCCAGGTTTCTCCCTTTTCTCAGGTGATGTGTAGCATGATTTGGTTGGTGAGACGAGTGTCACAGTCATATATGTTTAGCATGATCTCGATCGTCTTCATTAGCATATGCAGGGTGTGTTCTTTCATATGCATTTTGCAGATAATGAAGCAAAGGTCACTTGTTGAATACAATGGCCTCGAGAACAGAGAACCAGCAAGCAGAGAATGCTGGTGGAAAACTATATAGCAGTAAAATGTGAGTAAGGAAGAGATTCTTAAGCTATACTCTAAAGATAAGCTGTAGAACTCCTTTCCAGAAGATGTGGATACTCAGGTTTACAAAGTGAGAAGTTTGAAGGGAAACTAGAGAAATTAGTTAAAGGCAAATCCAACGAGAATTATTACATGCATAAAATAGAATCCTGGCTCTGAGCTACAAATATTTGTGGGTTGATACAGTAGTAGTTATGGGGGGCAATATCATATATGCTTGTCATGTTTATGTATTTTGCCCCAGTAACCAATAACAATAGCCTATTTGAGACAAGTTACTGGGCTAGATGGACCTTTCACCTGAACAGTCACTGTCATATACTGGCAAGATGTTAGAGAAAAAAATGCAATTGGAGAGCCTGGAAAAGTATTGATAAGAGCAATCCTCTTGTTAGACTTTCTCACATCTTAGTTACTTAAATTACATAGCCTTCAGCTACTGTAAATCATATTGATATGCAATTGTAGGTCAATTATCTATTTTTCAGCACTATTATTAAAGATTTTTCAGAGTAAGGACTAAGTTTGTTGGTTTTTTTCTTTTCTTCAGATATTTTTCCAGGCTTATGTATTGGAATGGCTATACAGAATCCTGGCTTTCCTTCTGAAAAAGTGCAAATGGGGCTATTGGCAACTCTAAAAGTAGGGTGTGAAATGGCTGGGAACACTTTAGTCTCAGAAAGGTTACTGTTGCAGTGCTAAGAATAGTCAGTGAACTGAGGAAATTTGTCCTCTTGGGATTTTAGTCTGTCTGCCTCACCCTGCACACCTGTAGAAATGTTCTGATAATTTTATATGCACTGCTTTACAAATGTGTTATAAAAAGAAATTGGTGACTTTGGCAGATGCTGTTTTGAAAAGAACAACACAAATTGAATGGTGAAGAATTTCACAACTGCCATATCATGTGAAGTGCTTTCCTGGATGCTTCTCTTTGGATATCCCTTTGTGTTTATGGGAGGAGATTTATATCATGTTAATTTCCTTCCAAACAGAGCTGGGGAAAGAAACAGGTTAAAAGCAAAGTATAAAGTAGGAAAATAGCTTGAACAACAAAGAACAACAAAAAAGTGACACTAAACTAAAAGCACTAAACTGGTGCCTAGAGTTAGTCCCAGGGGTGTCTGTGCTTGGCTGTGTGCTTAACTTGCAGACTCTGCCACAGCATAAGTTGCCAAAACTCAGAAAAAAATTCAAATTGAAAGTCTGTGGCTCAGCTGATTTATTCTACTGAAGCTTTCTCACTCGTTGTTATTTAAACATTCTGAGTTTAGTTTTTGGAAAAGATGGAGCAGAAATAATTGGGAACTTGATCCCTTTCTGGATGGAAATATGATGCCAGTTTGTGTCTGCACAGGGCTAGATCATTAAGAAATTCTCTGTGCCCATCTATATTCTTTCAAATAAGCACTGTGGTTTGCAGTTGGTTCCCAGGTCACATTTGCAATTCGATATGCTTTTCAGTCATGTGTGCTTTTGAAAAAAAACACCCCCCCCCCCAAAAAAAAAAAAAAAAAAAAAAAAAAAAAAAAAAAAAAAAGAAAAAAAACCCAAACAAACAAAACCCAAAAAAACCCCCAAAAACCTAAAAATTTTGAAATAACTTTGCATACAACAAATAATTAACTTGTGGAACTCACTGCTGAAGGATAGTATGGAGCTTAACAGCACACCAAATTTTTTAGCCTTTTTTAGTGAAACACTTGTGGAATAGGAAAAAAAAAAAAAAAAAAGAGAAAACCAAG